>NC_051135.1:4265708-4283106 GCF_014839805.1 Manduca sexta | reverse complement strand
TTATTGGATGAAAAATGTAGAGTGAGAGACATGCAACTCTGTACTTACAAAAACTTGTACAGTCTTCATGAGAAATGGTTGGAAAATATAGCAATATCTGAATACTCTGGTAGTAGTATGTACAACCGTCCTATTGGAAATCTCAATTTTAATGCAACAATGCCGCATTCCACAAACATTATAGATTTGGCATCTGTTAATTTGAAATTATCGGAAAATATTAGCAGTTCGGTTGAGAAACAAGATGTCAGCCATTTGAACAATCTTCCAACTATGACAGATGGAGAGATGAATGCAGAAAATGTAAGTAAATTTTTTTTAGGTAGACAAGCAAGTGATTCGCCTGATGGTAACTGATTATAATAAAATCTTACTTAAATAATTCGAAACAAAATGAATGGTTTATCAACCAATACCATATAGTTTCTAATATTCTGTACTTAATTTAAATAAGGAAAATGTTTGCTATGTTATTTATAACTCACAGACAGGGTCTTTTAAATGTGTAATTGTTGGGAAAACAAGTAATCAACCAGGAACAAATCTTATAAAATTACTCTTAAAAAAAACATCACCTATACAGGGTGAATCGCTCAGATGGAGCAGTTAAATTCAAAATATCACCCTATAGAGTATCCTATGTATCTTCGTTAACTAACATAATTTCCCCAGGTAATGGCAATGCCTTTAGAAGTTCGGAAGGGCAATGAGGTGTCCGTAAATGCGTTGGTTCATCACGCCTACACCAACACTGGGAACACAGTGCGTCCAGTAGCATCCTGTATGCACTGCAACGGCCGCGTACAGTTATTATAACAGTCGACAGTACATACTATAACATATTGGTTGTGTATTTCCAAAATATCTCGGTTGTATCAATATTTGTATTATATAGAATTGTATTGTTACTTATTATTATAAATTTTTCTTATGATTAGAATATAATATTGCAATAACTATTTATATTGTCCATATACCATTCCAGTTTGTCTACTAAACCTAGTTCCAGATTGTTCAATAGTAATAAATTAAGATTTTTTTCTCCAGACTTATCTAGTGAAATATAAATGTGTGATGGTGTGATATGGAGAATTATGAAACTATTATACTAAAAAAATATTTTAAAAACCATGTAAATTAAAATAAAATCAATTTGAAATTCATCACATAATTTCTATGTAACTATACACTATGAAGTATAAAATAATAAACCACAAAATATTTGAGATTACTTCAAGGAAATTGATCGAGTTTAATTACTCCCGTTTTATGTTATGTAGGTATTATAAGTTTTATAAAATATATTAATACCAGTATTGCTTTTTCAAATTGGCTACATACTTCCATAGATCTCATTTAAATAGTAACATATATTTTGAGCTATAATAATAAATCATAGTGTAAATCATTTTTCTATTTTACGGGGGACTTTAGAAAAGTTCTTAGCCTAATCACGAAATTCGATTTGAGAAGTAAAATTTCTACATACTCAATAAATAATAATTTTTACGTTGTCGATATTATATAGTGTAGCTTCAAATTGAGGGTAGTAAGAAATACTTATAACTTTTCAATCTAATTTTAAGCTATGACCTTTTGAAACGGCCCTAGTAATTCTAATTTAACATTTCAATGTGGGAACGTTGAATTAAAACGAAAAGCATTGGTTCGATAAAAAGTGGTTGTAAATCTTTCTTTACGCCTTGATATAAACTCTCATAAATTTATTTTTATATGTAGTTCAATGCAATGACTGTGTAAAATTGACCTTTGCCAAGACACATTAAACTGCTTACACATCTGGCGAATGCGCTTGTTTGGGAAAAACTCTTGTCGCTCTTGACTTCTAAGTTGTAAGTGCTGGCTACGCATCGCGCGTAGTCATTGCCATACAATAACATTATAGACAACATCAGAACAGAAAATAAAGGCAAAGAAAGAGACTATAAAGGAGCCTGGGATTATAAAACTTTGAAATTTAGTGGAAAGGGTAGCTGTCAAATAACAGTACTAGCAAACTCTGACGTCACTTAATGTCACCGGCTATAACACTACATAGGTGAGAAAGAGATAGCTAGATAATACCACCACGCCTCCATTTCTTCTCTTAACAATATTTCAAATACGAATAATTGCTGTATTTAATAATAAAATATCCAAATTTGAATGAAGGAAACTACTCTTGCATTAACTGCAGGCATTTTCCACCGTTTCTGCGCATTCTCCGGATGGGTACACAGCCTTAGCCATTATTCACTCGCGGAAAATAAAACTTGTTTTGGAGGTAAATACGGCACAGGAAAAGTCATTGAATTGGTACGTTATTATGTTGTACCAGAATATTTAAATAGTTAAAGACCGGAATAATAAATAACTCCGGTTTGTATTAAGTAATAATTATCCATAATTATTCATGAAAAACTGCGATACTGATTGCAGTGTATACTTACGCTGGTATTCATAAACGTTACTTATCTAAGGACGAAGCATTTCTGTGATATAGTCCGTTCAGAAAGAGAACCGTCGCGTCATGGGATTTGAAGTCGCTACTATGCTTAATTACTTTTTTTGTTTAGTTTCGGTATGCTCCTGTACAAAAATCCCTTAAAACAACACGCAAGATCGTTTATAACAAAGCAATACGACATGAGAAATAAGTTAAACATTTACCATATGGCGTGGAAGAGTTGCTATATAAAAATCGTAAAATTAGTTCACTTTTCGGCCACGACGGTTCTCCTTCTGAACAGACTATAACAAGTCTGTTTCTCAGTGCTGACGGCATGGCAGCCTTCACAGTGCGTAACATAGGGCTGTTGTGATTGGCTAATATTGAGATACAACTTTAATCTAGTTGGCTGTCAGATAAACAAAGCTGGGAAACAGACTTATTATCTCAGCAATGCTTCGTCCTTAGATTAGTAACTTTTATGAATACGGGCGTTAGATATTATCAATTTAAATGTAACTTAACTTTGGTATTGAAGTGAAGTAAGTGGTTAAAGTTATCCATCTGGGCTCTAGTGGTAAAATGTTAAGATGAGATGAGAGATGTCCCCACCAAAATAGTTGTCACTTGAATTGGCATATCACACAATGAAAGACTTATTATTAGTTGATGACTCTTTCGCATATCAAATATTCTTATTGTACTCTTTAAATATTTTAAGTTATCTGGCTAATTGGTTATTCAGAAATTTACAACTTGTGTATTTTGTTATGGATTTACATTTATACATAATACAACACAAAATATCAACTTCTGCCTGGTGAAGACTCAGCTTAATAATAGAGTATTCTACAACTTTTACTTAAGTAGAACTTTAACTCAGGAGCCCAGTTCCCTCTATGGGGACATATCCGTGTTTTTGCAATTAGGGTACTCTATCTTACCGATTGATAAGATTGAAAAAATCTTCTATTTGCCTCCACGGCTATCAAAGCTGATATTGATTTAGAACGGTCGTAAGTGCAAAGACGGATTTACCCACGTAGACGGAATAGCGCCTCCTGATCTTATTTATTATTTTATTTAAAATGGTAAGTACTTTATTTCACATTAAGTATCGTAATTCACTACGAGAGATAGTAAAATTTTGAAAGGTTAATAATATTATATTTTTCGTTTTGTTTGACTCTCCAGTTTATTACAATTTTAAGTTTTATTCAATAAATAAAACAAGTCGTTATACTATATTAATTTTATTTCACGAGTATACAACTATTTTAAATAATTGTATGCTTTTGGAGTTGGTTGTGGTAGTCCAGCATCTCAGTGCCGGTGTAGTTGTAAGCGAGATAGTCTCGGACCGGCACGTATTTAGCTCCTCCGAACCAGTCCACCATTGCAATTTGGACGATTTTCAATTTGCCGATGAACCAGTCGTGGTCTGTAAATGGGAAAAAAATCGTTGACCTTATCGATAAATTCTTTAGTCAGTTTTTTTGTACTTCATTTTTTAGATACTCAAAAAAAGTTATATTTTAAGCATTAATGAACTGGTTATTGTATTTGACTTAATAAGTAATATTCGATAAACCTAATTCTCATGTATAAATTAAAAAAAAAAATGATATTAGTGGAACAAACTGGTAGAATATTGAAACTGTTAATTACTTTTTATTATAGGTACTCTACCACAGTGGCGAAAGTTGAAATTTTTAGATATAGGGTACCCGACGCTACCTATAGGTACTTACTAATATGCATATATACAGACTGATAATTACATTCTACATAAAGAGAAGCCGACAGGAATCGAATTATATGGCCCCTTCGCCACATTACCAGTCGGAAAAGTTTGTTTGTATTAGGTATGCTTGGAGGATGCACTGCGAGTTTACAGTGCTAATGCCCTTTAGCATTGCAATAATATTGATTTACATGACTATCGTCGTGTACTCACCTGTCGGCCAATGAGCCATCGCAGGATGTCTCTCGAACAACGCCGCCTTCGCAAATGTGAACTCTGGGGTATTCTCCTTGAGCTGTAACAATATTTGCAGATTTTACATATGACTAATTCTGAACGAAACAAAATATTTTTCGTTAAAAAATACAGTCAAATTGAGAATCTTCTTACATTTGAAGGGCATTAAGAAATACAATAGCGCAGTTTAAATAAATTTATGTTTCCAACTCACATACCAAACACTGTTTTGTGTTTGGTATGTGATATAACATATTTACCTAAGTATAACATTGGGGTATATATTATAATTTATATGCAGTATTAATATAGGATTACAATGGACTTTCGGATGACAGTGTAGTTTGAGGGCAGTCTTCTCTGTGAAGGTAAGCTCAGGGGTCCTATTCCATCTTAGATTAGAACCGCCCGTAATTGCAGATGGATTCGGCCCGTAGACGAGATAGGGACCCTGATCTCACCTACGTATTTTTTCATTGTTAATTGAACAAGCTTGGTGTAGGATTGATATTTAATGCAGATTTTTTAATCTTTTTTTTTTTTAAATCATACTGATATTTATTAATATTAGATACGGTCTGCTGAGATCATAACATTTTACGCCTGGTCATTTTAATGAATACTGTTTGTTGATTCTAACAAAAACCTAGTGTTTTCGTTAACGAAGTTTGATGAATAGATTGTTATTTCCGACGATATAGGATTAATGTTTGCCGATAAATACACAAAGAAAGTATTTATCGAACAAAGAAATAATTATCTTACGTATTATGACTACTTACCACAGAACATACCTAATATTATTGCGTATTGTACACGGAATTTTGAAAATGATTGACGTACAGTCGCAAAGAAAATCATTCACGAATCACGTGCAAATTGTTCGTTATGATTTCTTAAGTTGACGTCAATGTTAGACATTAAAATAAAACTATTATAAGTACGGATTCAATCGCGGTTAAATTATAATTTTCTACCGACGTTTCGAAGACTTCAGACGCAGCCTTCGTAAAATGCAAAAAAAATTTCGTTATTCGTTTTCTTTAAAACATAAAAAAAAAGGCCCAAAATAAATTTGAACCCAGTATCATACTATTATAATTTTAATAAATTGTTGGAAAATAGAAAAAGCCACACGTATTTTCACGTTACCAATTTTCAAAATATAAAGTGTTTCGGCTTAAATGTAGAAAGCTCATTCTCTAAGGTAACACAGTACATGTTTTTTAAGTGTTACATAATTAACAATAAAAAATCAAACTCGTACTAGTCGCAGTTGTCATACTGGTTTTACGTCCATGGAACTATGATTAAACATATTATAAATGTTTCTCATATTAAACTTACCTTTTCATCTTTCCTGATAACATAAGCCTGGTGCAACGCGGGTCTTCTGGGTCGTATTTCTGCTGCTCGCAGTATCGCGTCTCTTCAAGCGATACTAAGACAGTAGCGCGGTTGTTTTTCTATAAAAACATAACAATGAATCATCATTATTTTACTTACATCAAATATTTACGGTCATGACTTTCCTTCGATGTTTTGAGAACCAAAGTACAAATTATAATAACCTTTATTGAACTCTAGAAAACAGTGTTGTGTCCCCAACAGCTTGTTTCATTATAAGTATGTACCTACTTTATTGATAAGAATAAATTAAATATAGTCATAATTTCTTCATTTAGATGCTATTTTATAAAAGGTATGCAAACAACAGCGAAATGCAAACCTATATAATACGTAGATCTTTAATATTTTTCAATGTTACATAAGCATTTTATTTTGTTTATAGTACTTATTAAGTTTTAAGCGTTACACAATTATTTGCGTTGAAGTTACTGAACTGATGTCTACGCTGAGTATAGCGGAGAGTAGTGCTGGGCAAGAAAAATGCCGGCCAGCTAAATATATTTATGATCTTTCTATAAGATGGGGGAAGATAAAGAAATATACGTACCGATAAGTCTCGGGCACTGAAGTCCAAAGGAGACATGTAGAAGTACGGAACTCCAGTGGAATTTGCCAGGGATCCATCCACCACCGATTTTACGTTCGAGAACGGAAAACCTTCAATGGCCGGAAGTACTGATATGGTCGCTAATGAAGCCCAATCTACAAAAAATAAGTTATAATCGCTAAACTTCTGCAAAACAAATTAACAAACTATATGTAGGTACCTACATACATAATTACAACAGCTGCAATTAACACTACGCTAACTTGAAAATGTTAACTTTACAGGAGAGACGTATAAAGTGAAAAATAAGATTAATTTTATAACACTTGAACTTTCTTAATGAGCGTTTTGTATAATTCAAGAATTCTTCATTTTATAGCAAAAAAAAGAGATTTTGTAAGCTTAATAAGACAAGTTTATTTTCGCGGCTTTGCCCGCGTGAAGGAGTTTTACGGGATCATTTTTTTACTTGATATGTATCCTTATAATATTATGACCAAATTACACAAAATCATTATAAATTGTAGCCTATGTGTTATTCTGATGTATAACCTACATTACTGTCAAGTTTCATCCAAATCTGTTCAGTAGTTTTTTCGAGAAAGAGGAACAAACATACATACATCCAAATGTCCTCACAAAGTTTCACATTTATAATATTTGTAGGATAGATATAATAATTTTGCATTCTAACGAATATTAGCCAAAAATCAATTGAGCGTAGTGTTAATTGCTGGTATTGAGTAGTACCGCCTTCTTTAGTATAAATATAATATGGTTTGAGAGGTCAAGGGCATAGTTCAAGTATTATGTAGTATGAAACGGTTTTCCGTGTTAACTATTATATTTCTTGTTGAATTTGCGAAGTCTTTATTGGCGATATACCTTCCTATAAATATAGATATATAATACCAATTTGAATTCCTGTTTGTAAATGTCCACTTTTTGTATAATTTGGTAGCTATAAGCTAAGGTAGTTAAATATATTAAAATTAATTTAAATATGCAAAACATCTGAATATAATATAGCAGGAGAATAACTTATTGTGGTAATGATGAGAATTATTACCACAGACAGTAAAAATAAAATAAACAGCAAGGAATGTTATCGTATGAAGCGCTCAAATAACACCAATAAAATAAACATTGCATATGGCCGATAATAAACATTCGTAACAGCAAACTGGGATTCCCTTTATAAAATGTTTGTAAATAAAATAAAGAATTCAATTATTTTCTATAAAATTAGTTTATAGTTATTCATTTTGAGCAATCTCTCCAAAATAATATTTTATAATAATGGCACTGGCCTCCTCTACTACTGAGAGGGATAAAGCCTAACCCCCTTATTCATAAACGTTATTTATCTAAAGGACGGATGATTGCTGTGATAACAAGGCTGTTTGTCATTGCTGACGGCATAGCAGTCTTCGCAGTGCGTGGACATAGGGCCGTTGTAATTAGTTAAAATTGAGATGCAACTTTAATCTAATTGGCTGTCAGATAAACGAAGCTGAACAAACAGCAAGCTGTCAGATAAACAAAGCTGAGAAACAGACTTTTCATCACAGCAATGCTCCGTACTTAGATATGTAAATAACGTTTATGAATACGGGCGTTAGTCTACTATCCTGGCCTAGTGCGGATTGGCAGATTACACATACCCTCAAAATTCTTATAGAGATATCCTAAGGTATGCAGGTTTCCTCACGATTTTTCCTTCACCGTTAAAGCAAGCGATAAATCGTAAAGAATACACACATGATTTTAGATCAGTCAGAGGTGTGTGCGCTTGGGTTTTGAAACTGCGGACATTCGTCTCGTTAGTTCGTTCCACAACCAACTAGGCTATCGCCGCTCACATCGAAAATAATATTATAATTTGATTTAAATCAGGAGCTCTTGTGTGTCTTCAATAAGCATGTGGGCACATTTTTATACTATTTCATTATGATCTTTTACCATTTTGTCAGTTTAATGATACACACCATATTAATCAATACCCAGACACAAGCCAATAATCACCTTCATGTTCACAAAAATATACATTTTAATAATAACATTACACACATGACGTACATGTAAAAGGCGAATATTTTGGCACGTACTTTGTGAATGGAATCCAAATGGCGAGATTACAATATTGTTATATATTTGTCACGTAAAGGTAAAGTTAAAGATGTAGCTTCTGAATTTAAGAATATAGTCATATACGCAAAAAGTCTTTTGAATAAACACAATATAAGCAGTCATATAATGTTCCAGGATATAACTGACTAAATGTTACTTTATTTGCACCTCTGTAAAACCAGTTTGTTGTTATTTGTCGACTTATAATTATTTATATTACCGACATTGAAAAGAAACAAATTTATTCAGAGACTGGTCTATATTTGCTCAGCCTGTTTAAAGTTAGCATATCAACAACCAGTTGCTGGATATAAATAATAAACGTTAATTGGAATTCGTCAAACACGTCATTAATTTCACCATTTTGTCGACCTATCGCCTCACCGTTCATAGCTAAACGCAGGCCTTCCCAAGTAAATTTCGGGCTCATGTCATGTTTTATTCAGATAATTTTAAAAGTTCGTGTCGTGTGATATTTACAATAACTACATAAATTGAGTAATGAACTGTCCTGTTTTTAGGGTTCCGTGGCTTATGCTTAAGAAAACGGAATCGTTATGGAATCATCTTATGGTTCGTCTATCTCTATGATTATATGATCTTGATACGTGACACATAAAGATTACCTCTGCTATAATTTACAAGATATTCGAAATAAACAGATAAATGAACTTGAGTAAAATTAAAAGTTATCATAGGTTAACAATGGTTAACGCAATCCTAAAACAGGATCGACAACATGTATTCAGAAGGTCAACCTCGCAAGTGACCACACGTTTAAAACTAAGCGTCTAGGTTTTTTAATAAAACACTGATTCTGTCTATAAAGAATATATAAAATAAACTTTTAGAAGATTGATATAATTATATTTACTTTAACAAAGAACTATACGTACTTTTCTTTTCAAGAAAGATGATCATGTTTTGTATTGTTTATTAAATTAAACAGTATATGCCTCCTCTTGTTCCTATCAGCCGTAATATGCAAAATACTCGATGATTAATGACCTCCATATTGTCATTTTAAAACTGGCTACGAACTATCACTGGGTGGTTTTGATAGATTATTGCAGGAAGCAACAGTCAAGCGTGTAGCGATTTTTCTCTTTTGGCTAGGCCAGATTTTATGACCACTCATAGTTTCTATAATAGTACATAGATAAGGATCTTAGGATGCTGCATAGAATGAACTCTTGGTCGAACCTTGGAAACGCCTACAGTTAACTACGAAAGAAATTCAGCCAAATTCAACTTACCAGCGTTATGAAGGACATACCGCGCCATCGCTACCAACTTCGTGTGGTCTGGTGGGTCAGCTCTCTGTTTGTGGGATGTGCTCGTGGTTTTGATTTCGTTCGCCGCGTCATTGTGCGACCTACGATCATGGTAATCCTTCCTCCATTTACCATCAGCGTAGATGTTCAAGAAGCATAACGACAATATTAATATCGCCCACTTCATCTTTATATCTAGAAAAAAAAATCAGGTATGTCAATATAATAAATAGATAAAACTGGTTAGAGGAGTGAAATTCCGAGGATATTGAACTCGTCTGTTCTTCATTTTTTTACAACTAAATGACGAGCCAAGCCAGCCTTATTATCGGTACGCCTGCCAATGCAAAATAGCAACACTGCTCAGAACTTTGACTTCTCCGTCACGTCCTGCTGCTCTTGGTTATTAATATTATACATACCTATATACATTTTTCCGAAATATAAATAGTCCAGGGCGTAGTAATTGCATATACATAGAGCTGTTTAGTTATAATATGTTTACTTCTAACAAGCATACAAATATATTTACAAACATTAATATTTCTTTTATTTTAATAACGGCAATGAGTAAGCACTTTTCTTGTTGCTTATACCAGTCTCGTTTACCTACCTACGCATATCTACTACAATGAATACATTTTCGTCAGAACTTCGGTACTTAACTATATAAATGAAAATACAATTACGCTGATAACACTTGAAGTCCATAGGAAAAAAGAAATAATACTTAGTAAGATTTTTCAAATCAGGTAGCATTGCAGTTGGGCAAGATTTTATGCATTCGAAACATAGTTTTAAATCAAGTTAGGTATTTAAACTCCCTACACTTAAACAATCAGTGTTAATATTTAATTTATTCACTACGGTATAATCTTACCGGCATTTATTTATAACACGCAAAACAATACACTTATTTACACAAGCGAGAATAACTCGTCCATCAACGACCACGTCCGTTGACAGAATAAACCGCGCAAATTAAAACGTGATGTTGCACTTGCGATTTGCGAAGTTTATACCGCGTCTAAAAACTTGCCAGCGTTAATTTAAAGAAAATACATCTAGACTTTTGATTAACTAACAATTTTATGTGAAAAATAGGTAGGTATATTTTATGTTTTGGGCTGTGTCTAAAAACAACATAAATTAAAACTACATGCACTTGAATTATTGCCCGTACTATGCCATACTAAGATACCAGCTAGTTACTTACGCAAGTAGTAACAGTGAAAAGCAATACAAGTTTATTTCTGTTAATGAAATATAGACCTTATCGCATCGTTTTAAGTTTGATATGTAGTAACTTCACCGAATGGCGCATAAATTAACATTACAAAGACGCAATCTTGCGCACCTCATGAGCATTTTGGCCTTTTAACTTGCTAAATGTGTGATGTTCGTGTATGTCCACCTTCATTGATATGTATAACTGGGCAGGCGGGAAATTACAAAATCTAGTTTATACTCATAAAATGTAATTTTCATACAAAATGCTTTTGTGATTCAACGAAGATATAAAATTACTTATTGTATACGAATAGGCTGACGAGTGCTCGCATTAAGGCGAGACAAGCAATCTCCTCGCACCACCAGATAACATTAATCCCGCAATCAATGAATTATTAAATAACAATGCAAGAAAATATTAAAATACATAGGAATTAAACTAATTTTCGGATTCTATCGCGGTGTTAGTATTTTATTTTCTCCCGACGTTTCGAAGACTTTGCAGCCTTCATGGTCACGGGGGGGACTGAGGTGTTGTTCATCCGTAAAGTCAAAGTTACAATATCTACCTACATTTTACAATTATACAACTTTTTATTATTTTTTTTTTAATTTTAGCTGTTGGTGGTCCGATCTACGCAGAATGAGCTCACAGTGTCTTGAAGTCTGGCAGCCGGTCTTTTGGGTTCCGATTTAATTAAATGTAGAACTGGATCCCAGGCTTGTGCAAGCTTCCAACCATCTTCCCTATTGAAATTAGGATGTTTTTTAATTTCAATAGCCTCGCGAATCATCCTAGGTAGGAATCGGTGTTCTTTGGCGAGGATTTGTGGCTTGTCTAGTCGCAGATAATGATTGGCGCCTCCCTCAGAGTGTTCAGCGACTGCAGACTTCGTCGAGCGTCGGTGTTTCACGTCAGCTATATGTTCTTTTACGCGGGTCCCTATATTTCTTTTTGTTTGCCCGATATAAGAGGCCACAGTTGCAATCTATTTTGTATACTCCCGGTTCTTGTAGAGGTATGTGACACTTGACAGGTGGTAAAATTGACTAATCTTAGGCGGCTTAAAATAAGTTTTATGGAAGCACGCTTCAGGATGTAGCCAATCTTGTTGTTGATGATGATAGAATCCGAAAATTAGTTTAATTTCAATGTCTAACATTCGCGTAAACATAAGAAATCATTATAAAATACATAGGCTTAAAAAACAAATGCCACCCATATTCTCAAGGCGAATCAGAATAACTGTAGCCGGCCCTAGTGGATGAGACGTTTTGAAAAAATCAGAGGTGTGGTTAATTCGGACTACGGTAGGTAGGGATGACTTTAGACCGACCGGTCGGTTTTATTTTAAATAGACATAAGAAATGTAGGTAAGAAGGTAACTAAATTACGTAAATGAAATGCTTACCTCATTCATTTGGTTTCAAAACAAAACTAATAAGTAAGTACAACTATTTAGTTTTTACATATTTCCACTTCAATGATACAACATCGCAACTTTCTAACGATTTGTTTATACTTACCAAGTTCAAGCATACAAAGTAAAATGTGTTTATGAAACTAAGCTCATTTTCAAACAAATACAACATAACACAGAGAGTGTATCAGAAGAATATGACGTAACATTAAGTATACCTTATCACAATAAATATATAATTTACTGACTGGTTTTTATTTTAAACTATCAAGTATTATATAAGCCGAAGAAATATAATAGTCCCCCCGGAAAAACAGCACAATTAAAGGAAAATATACATACTTATACTTGTCTTCACGGAACTAAAACAGAAAATGGCTTAAGTATTAATATTTTGTAGTAGTAGGTATTTGGCCAATATTCAGCTATACAGTAGACAATAGGGGAGACTGGGGTCTTAGTGATCAGGCATATATTTATTTATTTATACGATACAGGCATAGCCCAGTGTAGGCATCACCGTTTAAGTGAGTGATTGACTGGGTAAAATTTCGATAAATAGGCATTTTTAATTAAGATTTAATTCAAAAGGAATCGCATTTTCAGTACTCAGACTCATTTGAAAGCAAACGGCAAGCAAAAGCGTGCTTTACATTGTGGGTAGTTAATTCATCATACTTTATACTTTAGTCCTGTAAATACTAAACTATAAAAAAGTGTTTCATTGTTTTTGTTTTCATAAACCCGCACAAACTCCCTAAACTATGAAATATACGTATTATTTTTTTATAACCTACAATTTCGGTGCGATTTTAAATTGTTAATATCCACGCAAACCTGAAGTAATTAAGTACCTGTAAATAACAATACTTATAATAGTTGTCTTCCTTTAAAGTTGTTTCTAAAAATATAACCTTTGGTATAATCTGCATCCATATATTCGATTGTTCAAAGATAATCGACGATATTCTACGAATCACAACAATTCCACAATGTTTCCAGTCTCCTCTATATGTTTCGATAAGAATATCACGTACGCGATAAAGAGTCAATTTACTTGACCTCTATATCTGATTTTACAGATAATGTTATCTTCTTATAACGTAATAAACAATTACCAACTTATTGTTAGATAAATTCAGCAGTTATCTTTAGTTTGCAAAATTCTTTATCGTAGTTTTATAATTTTATTTAAGTAATTATAGGTGTTGGGATTCCTTTATGTGAAGTTCGGGAAGGAAAGTCGTTATGGGGAAGAATCGGAATAAAATAGATTATAAATTTATAAGAATTATTATGAATATGGTATGTCGTAGGTTTTTAAAAAGCTTAGAAAAAAAGTACGAAACTGCAATAAATTGGAATTTATTTGTAGTAATTGTATTGCAATAACATTTTTATTTCAACGTTGTTGAGTACTCTTTGCGATTTGTTCCTTCAGCATCAAAATGCTAGCGCGCTGCTCTGGAGGCAGTAATGCTATTTGTTCATCTGATAGCTGCAACACTTGCATAATCAACGCGGCCTGGGAAGAAAATAAAACAGATTACTACACTTATTCCTTCCAAATATAAGTACAGATTTTTTAAATTTATTTCAGCATACAGCGAAGGCTAAGTCTCGATAAAATTTGCGGTATCTCAATGACAAAGCTAAGCCAGACAACAAAAAAGATAATTTCTTAAATTAATTTGCGAACAATATAACATGGTAAGCAATTAAAAATTATATATGATAGAAATAAAAAATGCTTTTGTGTAATAGTTTCATGCTATTAGTAAAACTTACCTTTTCTTGATCTGAAGCACCTGATGGTATGCCTTGAATGTTTCGCGCTTGTGCCGCGCTCGGCATGCCGGCGGCAATTGCGCTGCGAAATATATTCAAAAATGTTAACGATATTACAATTGTTTCTAAATTAACTTAAGATTGCATTACAAGTGGAATCAGGAAAACAACATAATAGGTTATTTTGATTAAAACGTTTCTGCTAAAGATAGGTATATATTTTTTGCACTATACCTAATATTGTTTATTAAGTGTGTGGTATTATAATTTCAACATCTTTAGGAATTTCATTTACCTCATCTGAAAATAGTATCTACATAACATTATCTAATTAAATTATAAGGTTCTAAAGTCTACGTTTGACTGATGTGGTAAGCTTTGACCCAAACTCCCCTAATCATTATAGATTATTGATAATGTCCTAAAATTAGAATTTTATTTTGCAAAGCAACATATTACTGTTAATTAAACTTTTAAAACGTCAACATCGGTTTTAGATTTATTTCTTCATTTAGTTTGCCACTATAATATTCTGCCGAGTATACAAATAATTTTGACCTTATTTCATAAAATACTAAGAAATTCATGTTCATTTAGGTGATTTTGCAAATCGTTTGTTTATATTAATGCCAATTGCATGTTGGAAATGCACTTACGTTGCGGCGGCGGTTTCGGCTGCGTGCGTGGGTCGTTGGGCCGCACTCTTGGGTCAGCATTGAACGGCTGGGAGTTCGCCAGACGCGGGTCGCGCGGGAACGGCCTACATAGTAAAATGGATTGTATTAATTCCCAATATTGAAATGACGTATGCGATCGGTCGGCAAATTATACCAGCATTTTACCTTTATTGTAAAAGTGGCATAATAGGGTACCGGACTCATTTTGTTCTTTACTATTATCAAATATATACGCTGTATAAATTATAACACAGAAGGAATTATTAAAATCCGGTAAAAATCAACAAGTTATAAGTCTTTGAATGTCAGTGGAAGGGGTAATTAACAAGAAACAGAAAAGAGACGAAATATCCACCTTTGACGTCATCGGGAATTACGACGCGTGCAAAAGAAAGAGATGAAGCGATATCCCCACAACGCGCCCACTTCTGCACATTACAATATTTGAAATATGAATTACTAGCCCATTTTTTAACCAATTTTTATGCAGTTTTCGCAGAAGTGCTTCTTTTTCATATTATTAACCATTACATATAGAATAATGAACAAAATCAAACATAGACCGGTTCCCTATTATGACACCGACCCAGATAACATCAAAATTATGAATATGATGTCAAAATACGTTAGGGACTTAATTTTCGGTTAGGTAACATTACAATAAATAAAAATATAACAACCATCAGGTTAAAAAATGATCCTAAAACATGATTAAAATTAAATAATTATCAGCCCGGTATTATTTATTGTCTGCTGGAAAAAGGCTTCCACCACTAGAGAAATAAACAATCAGCCAAAAAAGTAGCTGAATAAATTGAAAAATCTTCTACAAATTGACTGCAATTTATATGTAATTTTTTTATCTAAAATAAAAGTATAATTTTTTAAGTTTTTATTAGTGAAAAAAAATGCTTGTTTATAAGGATACAAAAGGTTTGCGATTTGAAATTTTTAATTAGTTCAGATACTTTATTGGCTGACTATACCTATGAGATTTTCATCTGTTACTCTACATATCCACATATATAAGATAAACATAGTTTTTAATGAGAATTTTAACAACATAAAATATCGCAATTGCGTCTCTGTGTTATTATTTTTTTCTGACTTCTCATTTTTACGTCACTTTTCTACGTCATGCAACACAATAGAAACACAAAAAAGAAAATATACATTAAAATAGAAATCGCTGCATTTTGGTAAATGTTTCAAATTAATGAAAATAACCAATCAAGTTGATTCGTAATGATTCCTGCGTCCGCACCGCTCGCACAAAATTTTGGTACGATCGAAACCAAAACATAAAATTCAGTATCCAATACCGGTAATCCGTATTTCACTTTCTTTTTCAACGATCATGAGAAGCAGTTTCATAGAATCATAAAAAATTAAGCAACATAAACATACATTGTGGTGTAGGATATATGTCTGTAAAATAATATGTATACAAAAATCCTAAATATAGTTCACAGATTGTGCAACTTACGTTTCTTGTGGTACCTCCACACTGACAGCAGGACTTGACAAAGAATGTAAATGTCAACTGAGTATTATGCAATCTATATAACAACTAATGCTTTCCCGATTCGGTTTTGGAAATCTACTAAATCCTTCAAATTTATTCAAAGTCACTAGTCTTTATTTTCAAAGGGGTTGGCAGAGGCACATTTAATGCATCCATATCGCCGAGCTGATATCACCAAATTTTACACTGATTCAATCGCAAGTATTTCATATGTTTTTCAAGTCAAAAATTAAGAGATGTTACATGGCTAGTTTGGGAATTGAACCCAGAATGTTAAGGTTCATAGTCCACATTCACTGCTTACTGACCATCAGCACTAGAAAGTGGATATCCTCGTTTCTTGTATTGTAGTCAGTGTTTACAGTTAGAAGACACTAAGTTAAGGTGAATTATTTGTTTATTTGTAGGCCCATTCTATCAGCAAGATAGGAGGCTCTTTTAATGGTATCAATTGTACTTTCCTTTTCCCATACTTAACTCATTTTAGATGTGTCATTTTGCATGCCAATGCTATAAATATTAAGTATTGGTGTACACTCACGGTTCTGCCGCGTGGTGCTGCGGCGGCGGCACAGGGTGTGTGGCGTCGGGTGCGGAGGGTGCACGGGCGGCAGACTGCGCATGTCCTGGTCGAGCAGCGGGGGCACAGCCGCGCGTGATCCTCGCAAGTCAACGTCCATCGACGGACGAGTTGCTGCAAGACACATAACACACAGTTTAAAGCAGCACAATATAAGTATATGCTCTCGACACATTGGTATATGGTGTGAATAGGGGTAATATATATATAACTATCAATGTATCATATTTTTCTAATGAACATATTGTCTTTTTCTAAACTGCAATGTGTTCATGGTAACTTGACCAGTAATAACTGAATAATTTGTCTAGTAAATTTTTAAACTATACTTACGTGGATACTGGCTGGGCGGTGGTACAGGATTAACAAGCAATGGAGGGTTGTGC
>NC_051135.1:4225446-4265208 GCF_014839805.1 Manduca sexta | reverse complement strand
AACTTTTTCCGTGTGCCAAATTCGCTTAGCACACATATATTATACACACATTATAAAAAAATTAAATAAAATTATATTAGTAAGCACTCAGGCTGCTGTTGTGCTGTCGCCTGTACATTTAGTCCCAACTTACATACTTTTTTTAATACGGTGGCATGTAACCACGGCAATATCCCTTTTTAGTTACTTTTCCAATTCAACAAAGCTAATAGAAATGTTTCCTCATCTGAATTCACTCTATTACTAACTGTCTAAAATGCGTAGCCAACTGTGAGCCGCTGCGTGAGCGCTGCCGCACCCACGCTTGTTCGTCACCGCGAATTTACAGCCGAATTCATTATGCATTTGATATATCAGTGTGATATATCGTATGCCGTCAGTGTGATATATCTAAGGGTACAACATCTAGCTCCAAGCACTTTTTAAGGAGATATATAATATATAAGTATCTGAATCAGTTCCACCTGTAAATTTCTTGGCGCAACATGTGGAAAATATCTTACCTAGATTCAAAGTGGGAAATGGAGTTCTACATAAAGCACCAATATATAATTTATAACAGCTCTCAAAGTGCTTATGTATTATGTGTACCAGTAAGTTTTTTTATGTATATTCTTGTCCTCAGTTAAGAGTTTTGTCGAGAACTTTAATTCAAACTTGAAACCTTTTGTCCTGCCAGGATTTCCACCTATAACTAGTTGCTTTAGGGACATAATGTAATGGTCCTGAAAAATAATACAATAATTTATTAAAATATAATAAATAATAAATGATGCCATGTATTTATAACACAATACAAATGCAAGGAATTAGTCCATTAGAGATACAGCTCTGAAATTTGTTTATTCAATAGTCAAACCAAAATAAGTATATTAAACCAAGATGACGTAATAACGACAATCTTGTCTACCAACAGATTTTTCATAGTTTAAAATCAAAATGAATATCGCATAATTTTAAGGTATGCAGATTCCCACACGTATTTTAAAAAGACTATTTAAATGCGCAGATTTCGCCATCGCGGTGACTAAGTAAATATTATGTACGATTTTAATGAGTACTATCGATATTATTTTTATAAAAATATAAATGTCATTTACCATCAATCGCACAACCAAGATAACATGAGACATTTTGTCCAAATATTTTATCAGTTCCTTATCGCGTGCAAAACAAATAACAAAGCCCGGGGTGAATTAGTAAGAAGGCAGCGGTGGTCCGTTTGAATAAGCAACGTTCTTTCATTATTGAGGAAATCGTAATCGAACTTATCGCACACAAACTGCAATGGGAAATTTGAAAATTTTCAACCGGAATTCAAATTACGGAAACAAGGCGATATTGCCACTTAATGCAATAAATATTTTTAACATGCTTATGAGAAAATAGATATGTAATTTATTGGAAACTAGAATAAAATTTAAAGAGTATGCGTTGTTTTGTTTATAATTGTATTAATAAAATGGAAAAATTAAATTAAGCTTCAGTTGTCATGTTACAACAAAAGAGAACTTTAATATTTTACCATTTAATAACAATCATCAGAGATTGTGGCAACTCGTTTGAAATTGTGTCAGACGACTTGCCACAATCGTCATTGTGTCAGTCAATTTTTATAGTATTTCGTTCGGAATTTTCAGTAATGCATATTTTTTTAATTAATTAAAATAGCCTCTGACATTTGTTTTTATGTTTTTACTTATCTAATTTAATTACGTACATAATTATTTTATAAATAGGGATAAAAGGCATGATTAGTGTTTTGAAAACTTATTCTCCAGTGTCATCTAACTGAAAGTATCTTACAACAAAATTAATTTGAGGTTAGACCAAAAACAAATAGAGTGACTGTTTGAGAGTGACATACCCCTGAGAAACGCTATTAATGTAATAAATTTTTCTAATAGTTATCTACTGCCGCCATATTTTATAAGTCAAATTTATCATGTATGTATACAAAGGGATGTTAGAATATAATTATTATAGAAATATATAGGTACATAAAATGAATTCTTAAAAAATCTGCATTTTTATATTATTATAAATAACTACGTAGGTGAGCAAACTCAGACTAATATAAAAATCAAACCCTTCTGTCTACGAACCTGTAGGTATTAAACGTCTGTGGTTTCTTTTTGGTTCTATGGTAATAATTTTGCTTACTTTATATACCTAGGTACTTTATACATATTATTTACTTTAAATATTATTCATATTAGTATATTCATGTAACTTTAGAATCTCGTATTATAATACTGTTTATGAATAATAATTTATCTGAGAATTTATAGTAGTCAATGGATTCTATCCTTGTATATTTTATACACTGGCAATACCGATAGTTTGTGGCTTCGTTTTCTCGGGTGAGGTGCGATTTGTGTCTTTTGGAATATTTTGATATCGTTATCAATTTACAATGCTGAAATAGTGCTTTGACCTGGAAAGTGCTCAAATATGTGTCGTTGTAGTGTTTTAATCAATTATAATTTGTATGAAGTGTAGTGTTCAACATGTTTCGATGTATACCTTTGTTTAAATGTAATCGCCAAGTGGAATGTGTAGACAAGCGGCATTGCTCGTTGCCAACAGTACCTGAAGACATTTTGCGGTATTCCAGGAGTTTAGAAGAACTTTTTTTGGACGCAAACCATATAAGGGATTTACCTAAGGTGTGTTGTGACTTTTAACCTAATCCTGGAGTTATAGCTTTATCGTGGGCGTTTACCTTATCAATAAGAGATGTATAGAAGCGTACACAGATACGATATATTTTTTATAAAGGTTTTACTCATTGTAAACAAATAATTTACTCAGTAGTTCATTTTGATATGTACAGTACATAAATAAATATCTTATTGAAATCTTCTATTTTATCATTTCATTTACAAATTTTACACTTCACAAATCTCCAAAATTGAAATTGAAATGCTTATACATTGTGCACATTAGTAATTTCATTCCTTTGCTCCTGCAAAGTAATGGAAGATTCATTACTTTTATTTTAGAGCATAATATATATAAAAAACTATTACACACATTGCTTATTCTATTTAAACATATTATGTGTGTCATGAAAAATAAAAAAGTTATTTTGCATATTACATATTTGCACTTAAACAGCCTGCCACCGTCCTTTTTTAAATGTGTTTGGCAGTAATATTATTAAGACCCAATGATAGTTTGTAGGCACGGGTACCATAATTTCATGGCAGAATACATTATCCGTGATGTAATTTAAGAAATAAAATTTTTAACAATGCCACATGAGTCAAAATATTGGATTGTATTTAAGAGAAGGGACTCTTCTTGCCCTTATTATTTGACCAGGAACTGTCTCAGAAAGAGGAAATATATAATTAATAATTACATGTTTGTTAATTTTATATTGTAGTCTTGGTATCTTTATTTTTTTTTAAATGAGACAAATAATTACTACAATTACTACAGCCACTCTATTTAAAACTTGTATTATAAAAATGTCTTTTATAATGTTAATTATTCAAGTGAGGAGTAATACTGAATAGTGGTTCATCCAAAAGTAACATAACCTATTTTAATAGAACTGAAATTTGACAGTAATCAATAATTATGTGTTTATTATTTATCAATCTATATATTTGTAACATCCACATGAATACTTTTTTGAAATTTCTCTGTCTGTGCAAATTACAAAAGAAAATTGACATGACATGTTTTTGCAATTCAGATTTAATTAAAAACATTTAAAAGACAAATGGGAAGTATTTATATGGTCTAAAAAGCCCAAATGTTAAAAAAAGTTTCTAAATAGGTAACATTTCTTAAAAAAGGTTATTAAATTGAGGAAATTAACATTCTTACATTGTATGCCAATACAGGATTAGATTTATGTTGCCCAATATAGCCTTTTTTTATCCCTTTAACACCAATATCTAGCATATGTCTCCAAATGCATCATACTTAGGGTAATATTGATCTAAAAACTTTTAGGGTAGTGTTTAGCTGTTTGAGTATAAAATTATTTCATATAGCCAAAGAAAAATCCCCACTGTAGCCAATTTATATCCTGTAGTCAGTCTTACAATATTGTAAAAATGGGCAAATTAAATTTGTACCCATCACAGTATCTAGACCACCCATCTGTGCTTATCTTACAGCAAGATATAACATTCAAATAAATATCCTTATTTTATTTTAAACTTTGATTTAATAATGAGTTGTAATTGATTGATTTAGTGCATATTTTACCATGTTTCACTAAATTTATTTAACATATAACTAGATCAAATACCAAAGTCACATTAAATAAAGTACTTATTTGTAAAGTTCCAACAGGTTCTTGTGTATAATATTTACTAAAACAATTGTTTCACTTGTTTCAGAACTTTTTCCGACTACATAGGCTCAGAAGATTGGGCCTCAGTGATAATGAAATTCACAAATTACCTCCAGATATACAGAATTTTGAAAATTTAGTTGAATTAGATGTGTCCCGCAATGGTAAGTTGTTTTCTACACTACAATTACAGCATTTTTAAATCCACTGTTAAACAGATTTTTCCTAGAAGGATTGAGGATAACTTTATACCTTGAAATGAAATCAACAAAGTCAAACATGCACACAATATTAATTCATTATAGTAGTAATCATCATAAAGAAACTTAAGAATACCTACACATTATATAAAGCGCAAAATTAAATGTAATTTATCTGTATCGAAACAATGGCTTGCTATAACATAATTGATACTAAAACCCAAGTTAATGCAAAGACACATGAGGGCATAATTATGCCAGCATACAATGTTTCCGTTTCTATGGACAATCAGATTAATTTATACTTATATACAGTTATATACTTATATACAGACTGAAGATTTTGTGTCTAAAATATTTACAATACAAAGTCAAGTAAGCTGTAAGTAAGCAATTTTAATATAAAATCTATTTGACTTTTATTGCCAACATTTTTTACACTCAGAATTGGGATAATTATAGATGTGTCAACTCGAGTTCCAAATCAAGTTAACTCAAGTTGGGTTTAGTTTCTTTTTTATTGGTGAGTCATTACATTTGTAAAACTAACCCAAAACAAATCATAACTCAGTTTCATTTTACCCAGTTAACTCGAGTTACGTGAATTTCAACTCGAGATAGCTCGAGTTGCGTTTATCCCGAGTTGGCACATCACTAGGGATATTTATGGTCTCTTGTCAAAAACAAAACATAACTCATAGTTGCATGTACTACTTTGTGTTGTGTCAGAGTATAGCTAGTTTTTATTTCCATACAAGTAATATCACATTCAATAATAAATTATTACGAAAGTTTATATAGAATTAACTTAATGCACTTCTTGTTGCGTCGGAAGTTAAAAACGAAATATCATTAACATGGTTATCAGTTATATTATGTAAATACATGAACATATAATATTAGATATATTATTTATATAAATTCGATTAGAGATAAGTATAAGATTCTCTAATATTACTCATGAATTTTGTTAAGCTCATATAACGGTAAACATGAAATATATCGCACGGAAAATAAACAAAGAATGAAAATGAAGTAGTTAGATAGGTAACTGCACGCATGTTATATTATAGTTATTTGCCTATGCAATACAAAATATTATGGTTATGCATAACTATCATGAATTGATTTCTGTTTTTAAAAACGCCGGCATTTACATAGTCACGCTATTACGTAGCGAACATAATATACCGCTTTGTATCGATAGAAAAATCAAAGTTAGTATGTATGTACATAATAACATATTGTTATAAACTATACTTTCAATTGCCGAAACTGGGTGTTTTGCGGTAATTCTATTGCGTTTGCGTCTGCTTCATAGAAAGGATGTCTAATTGATTTAACACGCTTACATCATCTTGTTTAACTCGACTATCGTACTATTTGCATAAAATCAACAGATTTTATTTACCAAGAAAAATATGAAATAGAAATCAAATAAATTGCATTAGTTTCTTGCTAATATGTTCTCGTTACTAATTGAGTAATAATGGAGCTCGTTGCTTTATCACTTTAAAGAAATTTATTAAAATTCATACATTGATCGTGAATAAATATTTTGATTGATGTTGGTGAAATTTTTGTGGTGCCTTAAATATTTTCGAAATATATGCCGGATGAACCAAAAGTAACGCGGTAAAGGACGGATGGACCTTATTAAATATATAAAGAGTTGAGTCGAGTTATCAGCATGCACGTTGCGTGCTCACACTTTAAGCGCATAACTTCACGTATGCACCAGGTGCAAAAATATGTCGACGAATACGAAAGAAAAAATAGTCAAAGATATTTTATAAGGTTCGTGACAAAAAATATGCGAGTAATGCCTTACATTATTTATTCTTAAAATGTTTACGTTTGCTTTTCTGTGCCAATTCGTCGTTTTGTCCATATCTCTGACTTTCCCGTCTTAATAAATATTTTTATTACAATAACTAATTTAAAATATTTTTTGCGTGTATGTGTAAATATTTATAAATAAACAAAACCATAAATATTCTGAACATCCAATCCTAAATATCATAAGCGGTATTTCAAATATTTACTGGGTACATTTTTCAACTTCAGCGTGGTATGCATGTGCATAAACTTTATTGTCTCAGCATAAAAAAAAAAAGAAAATCACTGTATCGTATCTATTATTACACGAACCGACCTGCTTTGAAAGCTCTATCGACCGCTATTTACATGTTTACTTAACTTTAGCCGTATAAAATGTTTTACAGCATAGATTATATAAAGATGGTGCACTTTGTTTCGAGATTTTAAAAATGTTTACCGATAGACGTAGAATATACCGTTTTACTGCCATTGGCGAGGTCTCTTAGTTGTGGGCACTACTCAAGTACGCAATATCATGCAGTAAACAATAAAATGTGCTACGTCTTCCAGTAACTAGTGTATGAGGTTAGAGTTAATGAAGGTTTTTTATTACTGTTATTGATATTTTGACCCTGCAGCCACTTGGATTATAATTTGACTTGTCTTCATCTGCATGGATATGACGCATTTGATAATATGCTGAAAATCGAAAGGACTATAACTATGAAACAATAAGCGTCCCTCTTTGATCCTTTAATCGAAATATGTTTTTTAATACGCAATGCCTTATAGTGATAAATAATAAATAAAGATGAGTATATTTCGGTGTGCGATCGCGAAATTAGTACTTATGCTAAAGAGGTTGACGTTTCGCGAAAACGTTGAATTTCTTGTCGCCTTGATAAAATTGTATGACACGATCTTACTAAACAATCTTATAATTTTGCGAAACCATTGTGTAAGTCTATTGTAAGGGTTTCCCAGAAGCATTAAACCAGTTTAGCCTGTTTGTAGATATGTATTATTACTTGCATTTTATTTTTCTGTGCACCACAATTTCATTTCAATGCTTTAAAAAGATTCTGTAATTTTCTCTTGACCCGCCAAACTTTTTGAGTCTTTTCCTATGTATTATTTCCCTTATGTTGGTAGATGAAAGGTATAATGGTGGAGTAATTTGGTATTTTTAATTAATTTCCAGCCTACGCCGGTTGATTCTCAATTTTCTTCGAGTTAAATATAAATCGTAATATTTATTTAGTATTATTTTGTAAGTCTCTATTTATTGTTTTGCAACACTTCTCAGATTCGTCATTAATTATACATCTTGTGTTGTATGATGGTTACCGATAACCACGCGCACGATGATCTGAAAGAAATGAGTCAGAGGAATACGCAATTTAAAAACGTCCATATAAGTAATATACAAGCGCAGATATGTCTAACTAGATTTAATGATTTATGTGAAGTCCAAAATCGCACCGGTCGGTAAAAGATATGGCTTTTACTCAACCGTCGGTAAAAGCAATAGCTGTAGGATATATCCTACAACCCAACTAGTAATATTGATCTTTGTCGTATAATCTTTTGATTGTTGTTGAGTTGAATTGAAAGAATAGTAGTATAAGTTCTGGACACGAATAAACTCCATCACCGTCATCATACTAATATGTTCTAACCTACACATTGTTTGTGAAGAGGTTTTCATCCACTAAACGCAATTATGGTCGTTCGCAAATCGTTATATCGTGCAAGTTAGATTTTTGTAGGTATTTTATTTTATTTGATATTTTTAAACTCCCAAGTTAAGGTGTGCCAGATGAGTGCGATTCCAACGACCCGTATAGATGAACTAGATTTCCGGTTAAACTCGAAATTAAACGGTTAGTGCTTTGTTTATATTCTTACCTGTGTGTTCACAGTTACTCGTAAATGCTTCACTCTTAAAGTTCTTTTTCCGAAATACGTCAGATTACATTAGGGGATCTCATTATTTGTGAATATTAATATGGTTTTTTACTTGTTCGCTTATATTATTATGTTTTAAGTAATGTTTTTGGTGATATAGAACTAACATTAATCATTAATAAGTACATAATATATTTTTAAAGTTGCTAATAGTTATCGCCTAGGTATACGTGATTCATACGAAACAATTTTTTATGACCTGACGTTATCTGCGTGTTACATAAGCCTTGTAGAGATAACATAAATTATAGTTTATTTACTGCTTATAAATGCATATTACTGCAGACTATATGCACTTGTACCGCACATACGGTACCAGACCCACTGTCGCGTTGCTCACTCATCACTGTCCCGCTGTACCCGTGCCATGGCTGTACTAACCCATGAATTGTCTCTCATTCATTTATAGAATAATGGCTACCCTGTCCTATTCTTGATTAATTGCTAACTGCTTATTCGTGATCGTATAATAACTGATTATTGCACCTCATCATAGCAACAATGTTAATAAATAAAAGGGTGGTAGATGTCGTCTGTTTGAATATTGAGAAATAAAAAAAGCAAACACACCCTCAAGCAGCCGACGGGGCGTGTCAGCGACGGCTATATATTAACTATAGTGATAGTATATTACAACGCCGCGTCCCGCCAGCGTCGCGTCGCGTCGCACAGTGGTAAAAACGCGGAAAAAATACCATTTTTTTCAAATCAGATATTGCCATAGTTTATGTCGTAAACCTAAAGTAGACAAGTTGGATAGCTTAAGCCTAGAAGGATATTTAATTTAGTGTATTCTTTATAGGAAAATTAAGGCCCCAAACTTGTAAGACTGGATGCGACGTAATATTGAGTTAAAAAAGACGTTTGTTTGAAGTGTCACACTGCTTATACAAGTTATACTTTAGTTTTATTTTTTATTTTATTTAAGGAAGCATATATTAAGGTATTTAAAAACGATAAAATAATTATTATTTGTACATTAATTTATGTATGGCTTGGATTCAAACAACATAAGCTTTATTTCGCCAATTTTTGTTGTTTCATTGGCTGTAACTTTTTTGCGTCAACGAGCGTTAAAATAAAACATATCTTAAATAATACCCTAATGATGTAGGATAACTATCAGATAGGTTTCAGCTGCAATAATTTGCAAACTTTTGAAAATGACCATTTGACTTGGGAGTTTCTTTGTTGTCGGAAAAACAAAAAACAAGGACAAACACTTTAATTACGGTAATTAACACGAAAATAACAGATTTTGACTATAAAATTCATAAATTATCATTTTCCTCTTTATCTACTAATACCGATTTGACAAAGTAATAAAGTATTCGATAGTTATAGCAAGTTTTAGCAAATGTTTAAGTTGAGTTAGTTAACATTGGATTGTCTAGTAACGGGGAAGTGCATAAGTGTATTAAAAGTTTAAAAAGTAACTATCCAAATCTTTCAGAAAATATACTATAGCAAACACATAACAAATCAAGTAAAATATTTTTGCCTAATTTCACGAAAAGGTGGCATGCCGCATCAAGATCAAGAAAAACAAAGCATTTTTTTTTTGCAAAAACAAAGAATGGCCAAATAATACATTTCCAATTAATAGGAGTGATTCCTCCAGAATCCAATGCTATAGAAAGTGGCCCAGGACCTTCAAAACGATATGGAGGTGATCATGTAGAAAAACCCGACTTGCTAAACTATACGTGAGTTTGTACATTTGGTATTATATTTCCAATACGGTTCACAAAATTCTTGTTCATGGTAGTAAAATAACTTCCGCGGCTGCTCTATCTATAGTTATTTTAATAGAAGAA
Organism: Manduca sexta; assembly: GCF_014839805.1. Taxonomy (NCBI): domain Eukaryota; kingdom Metazoa; phylum Arthropoda; class Insecta; order Lepidoptera; family Sphingidae; genus Manduca; species Manduca sexta. The sequence goes on along the minus strand of NC_051135.1, from coordinate 4,255,087 downwards.
GCTCAAAGAGCATGCAACAAGGATTATCGACGTTATAGGTTATATCATTCGAGGTAATGTTCACGTGAGTCAACCAATGAAGACATTATGCATATGCCTTGACTTGCATCAGACCCATTTATAGCTTCAAAATTGTGACCACATAAAAAATGTCCTTAAATGATGAAGTTATAGCGTTAGTTACCGAAAATACATAATAAAAAGTAGTTGTCAGTAATAGTAATTTATAATTAATAATTATAAAAATTGTCTAATTTCTATCATACTGAGTTAGTAATAAGCCAAGTAATATTTGTTTCCTTTTTTATTTCATTATTTTTATGCTTTCTATATAAAGTTAATAACAAAATTTGATTGTAAAAAGTGGCAAATTATTATGTATCTATATTTATTATAAATGCCCGTTGCATATGCATAGTTCCAGCATTACATTTTTATAATTTTTAATCATTTTTAACACTTTTATAAATTATACACTTATATTTCTTAATGTATGTTATATAATAATAAATATAATAAGTAAATCTAACCATAAAATACCGATTTCAATTCATATCTCTCTCAAAAATAGTTTTTTCCGCGGTCCCATACAAACTTTACCACTGTGCGTCGTCGTCCCGCCCCGTCCACTGTTTGACCCAAGCTTTAGTCTCTATGTCACTATTCACAATAGTCATTCAATAAAAATTGGACCAAAGTTCACGTTTGGCTTTTTGGGTCGTAGATTGAGTAATCTTAAGAAATGAGAATAGCTAATATAATATTATAATAATATAGTTATTATAGACGTTCTGAGAAATTTAATATTGATAATAAAAGATGAAATTCATGTTTTCCATTCAAAATTACGTTAGAAGATAAAATAAGTACGCGTTTTTCGCGTTCAAACGTGTTTTTTTACTTAGTTCCATGGTTTCGATTGTCGTAATAGCCATCCATGAAATTCCAAAACATTTGTTTGTGCCAAGGTTGGTAGAACGCATATTTACGATACTCGACGTTAGGCCATCGTCGTCATTTCTAACAGGAAGCTTAAATACACAATAAATATACATTGTATACAATGTCGGCCGATTTTGTATTAGGTAACTCGTAAGATTGTATGGAACTCTTGTTTTAAATAATCTAGTCATTCCTTTAAGTTAGTTAATAGCTGTTTGAAGCTTACATTACTTAAAAAACGTTACAATTTCTTATATGTCATAATGTGCATAAACAAACTTTACATAGTTTTTTTCAACGTAGTTTATGCTGTGCCGATATTTTTTTTTCTTTACTTCGAAATTCTACGATAGTGTAGAAGTTTTATTGGATCGATATTAAAAATTGTTTCAAATACAGAAAGCTCAGTGTTCTAGTGACGCATTATGCTCACTCTTTTTATATTTGATAATAATTATTCGAAATTTTTAGTCTATTGCTGGCAAACTATAATTGTATGGACAATGAACAAGGTAATATTGCCGGCCGCTTAAAACTAACACGTGATTTCCTATAATTTAATTTGCTGGGGAAAGAGAACCCTTCAGCCAGAGTACATCGACATCAACATAGGGCAAGTCTTAAAAACTAAGCTGAATTCTTTCTGAAAATTAATATCTTTTTATTTTATGTGTTATAAATATACTGTAACTTTCTAAAATAAATAAATACGGAGTTAAATTATAAAATTAATGATAAAAAAGTATACGTATATTTCGAAAATGTGAGAAACTGCTTTTAAGCAGCGCGTCGCAAAATCTGCTCACCACTTTCGGATAACAATTGACTTGCACAGATAAAAAATATTTAATTCATTGAGTAATTTAAATTAAAAAGTTTCTCAAACGTTAGTTAATTCGTTCTGATAAGCAAGACCCATAATATTTGAGGGCAATAAAACGAAATCGGCGGGAAATATCAGTGTTTACCAATCCGGGTGTGACTAGCATACACGCACGTCACGGACCAGTACCAAAATAATATTAAAATTTATACATAAATGAATATTTATCTTGTAAGCATTGTCCAAAATAATAACAATTTACTGTTATCCCAAAACGTGAGCGTAAGGCGCACAAGTATTGTGAACAATCAATCGTTAATGGTTGTTTATGCAGACCACCAACTACGTACTTATTTCATAATAGTTTTAATAACACAAAAATGTTCCTCGCCGCACAAAACGGCTTATATTTAATATCGAGGTAATTTTCCTTTGAAATCATCGCGTATTTTTCTGGGAATCTAATTTTACCGAACAAAATCTTCGCGACGCGACGGCCTTAATCGTGAGCCTTCCCAAATTGAATATTCTTATTTTGTTAGCTATGACTTAAATGCAATCTAGGGTATTTTCGCTGAGTTTGTCTTGATGCTAGCACATGATTTTTGGTGTGCAGACTTCGGTGGCCGTATCTAATAAATCAGTGTATGGTTCGAGTGGTTAAACATTTAGTTTGGTTTAAACATACATTACAAACACAACATTTATCAATAAACAATATAATGCATCACAGCATCTTAATCAGTATTTAATGTCCTCCCCCGAGAAAACAGCTTTGAGCGTTCGTTCCATAAATTTTTCGCCGTACAAATTACGAGCGGGATATACAGATTTTTTAATAACTCGTAAATAATAAAAAAATATGTTGGTTTTTTGTAAATTTTAAACTACCAAAATGTTCCTCTTGAAATTGTCTATCTAATAATATTTCATTGCAAATTAATATGATGTGTACTTAAGAGGATATACACGGAATCAATATTTTTTCTATATGTTCCATAAATTTTGAATAGATAACTTTTAAAATTACGGTTAGCGCGTCGTTTTGCTAGAGGCTCTGCTTTGACTAATGTCACATTCCTTACGTCACATAATTATTTGATGAATTAAAAATACAAGTATCCAAACTAGTTTGTGTATTGATAGCCCCAAGTGAATTCCATAAATATTATTGCCATGTAATTTTTTTAACACACCGATGTTATTATTAAGTATAAGGTACATTTTTAATTTGATTACACCATGTTTACACATTTCAAATTAAGAACCAATTAAAAATCACGATGTATATATTGTCACATAATTCAATATCTTGTTAAAATTGACGTTAATGGAAATTTTATGTTGAAAGGAAAAATGTTTTTGCCCCTAGGGTTTCCATTAAGCATTTGCCCCCATATTGTGGGCGGTGAATCGGCACAGCCCCCTCGCTGGTTGCATTGTACTTCGAACAACTCAATAACGCTGTAATGGGATTCCAGCGGTGGTAAGCCACGCGAAACCGCCATCCGTCCACTGGGCAATACACGTATATAACGTTGTGTGTTTATTGAACCTTCATTGTTTATACAGCTTGTGACCTATAAAACTTGATGACACATATCACTACATAACACCATAGGGTTTTGAAAAATAGGTTGTTAGTCATTAATTGACACGGTTGGTTGATGACCGAGATTCATAAAACAATCGGATGTTGTCCATACGAGATGGAATCGGTGCGGCCGCCACCCAATGGAAATTAGTAGCTGTTATCCGACCACTTGTTGCGTCATCATTTAAAAATACTTTGGCGTTTCAATTAATATTTATTGAAGAAGCGTTTGGTTTAGTAGATATATCTTTGTAGTACTGTAGATTTAGGATTTATAAACATTCTCTTCGGGGTGCTTGAAGAATTATTAATCATGGTGTATAAGTAACCATTGTCATAGTCCATGAGAAAATTGTATATTCGCATTGTGTCGGGCAGCGGACTCAAGCACACACAGCCACATAAGAATGTCTACTGACGTTTCTTAAAAACAATACGTTGATTGAATATAAATAAGAACGATTCACCAGGTATTTGCCGTGACAACTTTTCTTATTGAATTGAACCTACGTTCAGATGGGGTGTATACCACGCAGAGGCAAAAACGCAAAACGCTTACGCAGTGTTGTGGGTGTGCAGATATTTTATGAGGTTGCAAGCTGTGCAATACATTTGAACTTATAAGAAATGAACCCTATTAGTATCGATACTTATTCTTTGTGTATGTATTAATCTACTACACATAGTAGGAGGACATCCTGTTGTATTAAAATTGCAGCGTTCGATTCAAATCCAAACACGTCGTAGTTATAGATTTACGCGGATTTCAATGACCAAATAGCGGCATCCGCGCGGTTTAATAGGCTGCCCGGGCATGTGTGAACGAATAAGAAGTATGATATTGACGAGCGTCGCGTGGTTGGATCGGACGGGCTGCATTCGCCCGGTTGTCGCCATGTCTGAACTAGCAGCGAACGAAGAAACCGGATTTTGGTTATAGTAAATGTTGCGTTTATTATGTTTTTTTTTTACTTGCCTTGCTTTGCAAGTTGTGTGACCGACGCGGCGCGGCGGCTTTGTGCAACAGAAGATTGGCGGGGTCAATTTCGTCGCATTCTCTCGAGGCTATAATTATTGTGACACCATATACTCACATACCAGCTTTACTGCTTTTTTAATTCATATTTTTTCGGCTGTCCAAGGATTTTCTTAAATATAATATAATTTATGTGCCATTTTAATGTAAATACCTTATGTATTGGAAGTTTGCTATAGTGTAATATTTATTACCAACATGAAGTGTGAGAAATTATAGTTACAGAATTGCGTCCGCAAGATGAAGATTAATTTCCTTTCAGTCTCAGACCTTGTTCGCATCCTATCCTATTGCGTACACAACCTTACTCAGAATATACAAATACCAGCATACATTCTAAGTAAGATTCTGTTCTTCCGGATATTACCATAGCGATCAGAGAAACACAACGGTAATCGTTAAATTGATTTATATTTATAAGAAAAAACTGTCTTCAATTGACCTCTGTGGAAATATAAATTTAATCACAAACTTACCAATAAAAATAAACCTGGTTCCATTCCCCAGGTTCCTTCATCAATCTTAAATTCAAATAATATTTTTAGGGTTTTTGAAATATTTGGGAGAGCTGAGAGGTCTATATTCAGCTGACTACGTCTGATGATTATGACATTGTTTTAATTTATATAAACCTATATCGATAATATTATCACCCAGTCAATGAAACAAAAAATATTTCAGATGTAAATGTGTGTACTTACGTATACACATTAAAATAAATAAAATACAATGTTGTAATGGTATACTACTCCACCTAATTGCAGAGAATGGTATCAATCAAACTTAACATAAATAAACAGACTGAAAGCACAGCGGAAGTTGTATACTATCGCTACGGGCTATTACCGCGTTGAATAGCTTACATACGCCCCGTAGATAAACAAGACGTTGCACTTAGAGAATAGAGACTGAGTCCACGTAGCCCCACATACCTTTCCTAAAATAGACATACTCGTTCTAAAAGCTAGCGTTAGCCTTTCTCCTTGCCCCTTTGAAATTTGTTACATAAACTTCTTTCTTTGTTTATACGTTAACGTCTCATATTGGATAAGCGGAGTGATTAATTTAACACAAGCAAAAAATATTGAATGTCAGATGTACATTTATAAAATTGTTTGCATTATTTTGTTGATAGATCATTCTTGTCATATTAACAGTTCCGCTTGACAATTTAGTAAACAGATTAACGTTCCAAATCCTGTAGTACGCTAAATAATTTGATGACACGCTCCATGGTGCTTGCTCGCGAAACGGAAACCAGGCCGTACTACCGTTAACATCAAATTAGAAAACCAGTTTGTTGTAGCATTCTTATTTCATAGACATTACGTAGACGAATATAAAAGTAATGTACCAATTATCATACTAAGTGACTACATTCATATGAGCGCGATGCCATATGCAATCGATCCTCTAAAACATTACCCTACTTTTTGTATAGACGGATTAATACCGCAGTATTTTATGTGAATTTTGGCAATTTAACCAAAACACCGGTTTGATGGCTTATATGAAACATTTTACAACCATTTTCTAAGAAGCAATAGTGTGGAATATAAACTGATTTTATGAGAATCTCCGTAATGCAAGGCTATGTTTTTTTTTCTTAAGAATATCATGACTCATTTATGACACATAATTTAACTCGTTTACACGAGTACAGGTACGACATTGTTTTACGCTTTATTAAGTAACAATAATAAACACCACAGCTATCATTATCAGTAATGGTACGCATTTAAAATATACATTTGTTCTAAATAATTTTGTTTAAGAGTTTAATGATTACATTCATGTTTTTTGATCTCAAGCAGTTCTAAGCAACCTTCAAAAAGCAATACCTTTCACTAACAATACATTAATTTATACCGTACATAAGTCTTGAGATCAGAATTCCATATAAATTTCAATTTGATAATGCACACAAGAGGTTTCTGAAAAAAAAAACGACAGACGGAAAACTTAATTACGCTATAAAAGTTTTGTTTTTCCATTAAAAGGTTCGTAACCTTAAAAATACACGGTTAGAGAGTTTGTCCCTATATTAAATTGTACAAATTATTATGTGATTCGTACGCACAATAGTAAATTTTTTTTGCTTTAAATAATGAGACGAGATTGCCGTTCGTCTGATGATAAGCGATACGCCAGCCCATAAACAGTAAAAATACCATCCAACACTTTGAATTACAATATTGTTTGATATTCCACTGCGCTCGCCATACTGAGGCATGAGATGTTAAGTTTTATTATGTCTAGTAGTTTAATTGAATATAACTCATAGATTGATTTAAGTGTGTTGACAGTATTTATCGTTACGCAATTATTGACTATGGTAGGTGCACGTCAAACGTATCATTCATCGATGATTTCTCTAATAGTTTTATTTTTGTTGCGCTAAACGTTACGTTTTCAATTGATGCCAATGAAATGTAATGATCGTTTCTTTTTTTCATAGATCGATATGATATTATGTATAATATTGATATTGTCACATGGTGCCGATAACACACGTAGTTATATAGGTTTGTCACGATCCTATTTAACGACCATATTCCATTATCAGGTTCTTTTATGAAATATTTATTGATGCATTTATAAATATATTACATTTAAAATAAATCTTATCACAATGAGCTTAAAAATGTCCTCTTTGCAATCCAAATAACATTAACAGTCTGACTTTAACAAGGAATTCTCGGTAATGAAACGCTGCTTATTTTACGTAAGTTAACTTTTAATTCTTCTGGCGAGCGGCGCATCAAAGCTGTTATATCTCATCAAGCATAGAACATCAAAAATGACGCAACGCATGACCATATCACCAAAACAATATCTCTGAAGTACGCGTTACAACGGCCGTAGGCTTAACTTATTTCTATTTATTACTTCATTGCGTCATAACTCGTCAAACATCTTAATATTTTAGACCGCACTGATCTTAGTTCTACTATCATATGCAGTATACCCACTGGCATTCTAGTATACCAGAAATATGTAACGCACTTAGCAGTACTATAAATGGCAAGGATAAACTTACGATTATAAATTAATAGTAATATTTTTAAGCGTAATATACGCCTTGTAATGACGTTTGAATCATTATTCTTATATGATAATGGGAACATTATTAAACGTCCAACATATATGCACGATAATATTGTGCCGCAAAATGTGACGGTGAAATTCTGTAAGTGCTAAAAATTGACAATTACAAATGCTTTTAAACAACCGGCCTTTATTCGTTTGACGTAAATAAAAAATCTCATGCTGGGCTGGAGTGCCAGTACGTTTTTAATACTGTATTGAATAATAAAAATCAATATAAAATAAAGTTTAATATTATATAAATATGATAGAAGTGTAAGTCAATGGATCATAGAAGGGGGTAAAATTTTACTTCAAATAAACATCCAAACTTTCACATTTATAATATTAATAGTAGGATACTGAAATATGTTACATATTTTATTTATAATCTACACCTTGCCATAAGTATTGTATATTTAAAATTTGTTTATTTGACCTTGTTCCCCTATAGCGCTGCAATGTTTTGTTTAACGTTAACGTCTCAAAACGTGGAACAATTGCAAATTATTTTGAGGACCGTAATGTTTATATGTCCATGTGCCAATTATGCTCGTGTCGACCTTCGACGGCCCTCCGCAAGTGCAATGCAATACCTCCTTGTCTGGAAGTGACTGCGTCGAATGCCAAAACCGCATATCGACGCCATCTTATTTGGATGTGAATGTCGAAATTTCCATGATACGAAACAGGTTCTTGTTCTCTTTCATAACTGTGTGAGATTAATAATTCTATTGTAATCTGTAGACTTCAAAATTGCTGCATTTACAGTATTATCTGCGTTACATAATGTTTTGTCACAATTGCCTCATTCTGACGAACATGCTTTGCCAAACTGTCCAATTCTTCGAGTTCAAATACATAGTGTATGATGAATGTATTCAGTTTTCTTGGCAAAACTTTAACTCGTGTTTTGCGTGAATTGATGTCCTCAATGAAACGGTGTGAACTGATATTTTATTTGAACTGCGTAACTACACATAACATTGCAACGAACATCTGAAAGTTAATAATAAACTTTTCAACTACTAATTTGGGTACTGGGAAAATTTTGTATTAATTAATAGGTACATTATAACATTCAATTAAAAATTTATTACTGGATTATATACTGCCAAATAGTTTACCACATTAGCTAATTGCAAATTCATATCCTATTATGGAAATTATAACAGGTATCTACTATCTATATGATAATTTTGTTGCAGCTGTTTTAACTCGTTGGTTTTACGTTCAGCTGCTTGAAGCACGTCTAACTTCCTCGGCATTCGGTAATGTTTGTAAAAACGTGCCGTTATCCATAACTTTGTATTTTAATTATTTTTTTACAACACTTAGTGAATTTAGGGCATATTCTGCAGAACGCCTTAATTTACTTCTGTACGCATTAATCTGTGTAACGAATGCAAGTTGCAATTAACAGATTTTATTATTTCATTAATTTAATGAATGAATTACATGACTGTCCTACTCCCGATTTCTCCAATCGCTTATTTTTTATTAACCTCTTTTAATAATGATGTGATTTATGCAATTTGCCGTTCAAAAACCAATATTATATTTTAAGTAATTTTATGAATGGAATTATTTTACACTGGAGTAATTGTAATATATATCTCTTCGCACACTGTAAGCTTTATTAAGGTTTAAAAGGCAAGGCCCTTACTGGTTGCGTTTGGGAAAAATTATCACTAGCGATATTTAAATTTATTATACTTGCACTCGTGTAGATTAATACGCTCCATCAAGACGTTTCCAGTAAAATTAAATATTGAACACGTTTAACGTGTAGTGTAAATTAGATAATTACACACATTACATCTGTAATCTTCTACATAACATATTAATATTATTTCTTATTAACCCTATTAAAATCGAAATCAATATCCATATTTCTGAGCAAACACAATATGTACATTTCTTTATTGATTCTACTACAATTGTTATATCTGAAACAATAATACCATTGAATATAATGAAAAATTAACTTTAACTTGTCAATGCGGCTTGTAAAAGATGAGAATATAATTTCTTGTGGCTTCGTTCCTAAGGAAAATGTGTGAAACCACACAGTGGTTTCCTGCGAACGCAGACAATAGAATGTTTTCACAGTTTTTATGCAACCGGCGAAACCTTGTACATTGTACAACATCCATGATCCATTAATTTTTACTTTATTAGATGCTAACTTACTCAATGCCATGAGAAAATGTTGTAGAGGCGTAGAACTCAATGAAATATCACCATCATCTTACTAAAACTTTAGAGGCCGAATTTGGAATCTCTATCAATGAACAGTTAATTAAAAACAACTCTTTAGACTCATATGATTAGTAATTACGGCTATTGTCTGGATAAAGTCATACTTAATGAATGAAGACATGAACATTTTAATTGACTTCTCCTGTTTCATGACGTTCAGATCACAATCACAATCTGTTTTTTTGTAACTTATATTCCTTTTTACCAGTTGTATATATGTTTACAGACATTCCGGATATCCCCGAGGATATCAAGAAGCTGCGTGCGCTTCAAATCGCAGACTTCAGCAGCAATCCCATTCCACGGCTGCCGGCTGGCTTCAGCCAGCTTCGGGCGCTCACCGTGCTCGGCCTCAATGACATGTCGCTCACTAGTCTCCCCAGTGATTTCGGCAGGTGAGATATATTAATATATATTTTATTAAGATACTGCTAAGTTCTTAATAAAATATATATTATTATTATTATCTTCTATGTTATTTATTGATCTTTACATGTATTTTAATGTAATCAAATCTATTTATAAGATAATTATGTCTACCCTTGGAATTTTCTCAAAATTGATAATTCATAAAAATGTAAGATCATTTTGTTTATATACTGCCTGCAACTTCTATTGAGAAACAATTTAGATAAGCTTTTTTCATATTTATCGGTTAACTTTATCATACGCGATAAGAAAATGTTGCACATGAATTCATATCCGAGAGAAAAAAAATCATAGTAGTAATTACTATGATTTTTTTCTTAAGGCCATTTATTTTTAGAAATCTTTAATATTCTGTATTGATGTGCTAAATATAGGGTGTTCAAAATATCTTATTTAGTATTATTTCATGGGAGACATAATACAAACATCCCACTTGACTGAATGGCGTCTAAATGCTATTCACTGGCGCTATTAAGTCACCACAATGCGTGGTTTTAAATAAACATTACAGGTGTACGTAAGTGCTGCGTACGTGAATGGACACTACAAGTATTTTGAAATGATATAATTAATGTTTAGGAGCTATCAGAGACTGCCTAGTATGTGACTCCATTCCTCCACTCGATAGTCTAGATGACTTACTCTGTATTTAGTGTAACCAAAAATCAAAAAACTATTTTTTGTTAAGTGTTGCAAGGCTTCAAAGAGATTGTGTACTCTATAAACTGCGAAAGTGTTATAAATTGAATAACAAATCTGGTACCGGACGATCTCAGTGTCCAAGCACTCTTTGTTCGAGAGTACAAGTGAAAGAGAAAGTTAGGCTTGAAAGCCACGGGTTGCTCCGAGTTTGACCTTTTATAGAAACCACTTCCGAACTGCATTCACTGATCGTAATGTACCTGTGTGGTACACTAATGTCGCGTGGTTACAAGGTGACAAATACACCTTAACGTGCTTTGTATAGAAGTCACGCTACACTGAATCAACAGCGCAATTACGACCTTATGTATAATTATATTGTTGCCATTTCCCGCAAGTAAATAGCGCTGCATAATATAATAGATCAACTGGTAACACTCGTTTATTAACACACGTAGGACAGGGGAGATCGAAGCGATAACCTAATTCACTCACGTTCAGGTATATTAAGTAGAAATTATACTTTGTTAATTAATTGAACGCGAGCATAAATCAGTTAAATTGACCTATAAAAAACACTTTTAATGGGTTTCTTTTTTTAAATATAACTTCAAACTGTACTAAAGTTACGTCACTTTTCATGTTTTAGTAAATGGGCTTACGCAATATATAATATAATTATTATTACTTATGTAGGCCAGTGGCCGAAGTTCGACGATCGAATTTAATGTATTTGTAATACGCATTATACACAAATTTTATTTTTCTGAACTCCTTCGTTTTCTCTTCACTTATTTATATCATATAGATGTTAGTCATTCGGTAAGACTATAGGTATTAAAAACAAATAATATTAGTCTTTTCTCAGTTTGACCACAGACTTTTACCATAAACAAAAGAGTTTACATGTGTGACACACAATATGGTTATAAGTGTAAAAAAAAATTGTTTAATGTATTACAAATGCATATTTATTAAAATGTTAGATTTCTGCATTCCTTCTCCATATACCTTTGCCGAATTTCATACTCATAATGAATACTAAAAAAATAAATTCGACACTAAAAACTTTGTACCTTTTTTACGAAAAAAAAGCTATAAAGTTTTAGCTTCACGTCTTAATATACATGTATAGATTATTTTTAAAAATCCTGATTATATTTTCAAAATCTACAAGTAGTATCAGCAATTACAATTACTAATAATTGTATAATTCAATTATTTGAACAGGATTATGGATATAACTTTGACAAGTTAGCAAGTCATAAACGTGATTATTAAAAACTGATTAAATAAAAGATTTTTACTTTTTCAAATGTATGTTTACATGCATTTGATATCTTATCTCCATAAGTGAGTAACGCGATAAACAGTATAAAAACATGCCAACAGGTTGTGGTATTGTTTAGTGGCTTTTTTTGCCTTATTTGATACGTAACGTTGAAAAAATTGAGCCGGCATTTGATAAGCTCAGGGAGCGCCTCAAACACATATCTACTAGAGACTTATCTACACAATAGTATCTGTGACGCGATGTTATCAACGTCGTTAGGTCTCCTATACGCAACATCATCCTCACATTATAAACAAATTACTAACTCTCTCTCCATATTGGCATATCTCAGTTTGATTAACCCTATTTGATTTTTTTAAGAGGTTTCCAACATCCCTGTCTTTTGAATGTATATTTAACATATTTTGTAATAAACGGCAATAAACCTTATTTTTATAAGTTATAAAAACAATTTTATTAACGTTGCGGTTAAACATAAATTAATTAGCGAGAAAACTTTATTAAGTTGCTATTTTCGGAATTGGGCCACGAACACCGAACCGTGCTCGATCAGATGAAAATGCTACTATTGTTTATTTGATGGGTGTACAAATTACACAGGCTCACGACGAGCTTGAGTGAATCAGTGCATGATGGCTGCGGTGGCGACCGACGCTAAGTACTTTGACATCGACTGTGGAATGCGGCCTCAAGGTTCTAAACAAACATGACGTGTATACGTTATCTGTTAGCGGCAGGGTTTTTTATGTTATATTTTGGTGTAAAAACGGCAAATACCTAATTAATTTTTGTTTGTTGTTCAACAATCATGTCATGTAAATAAAACAATTTGTAAAGGCAATCAGAACTGAGAATGTGTACATGATAAATATGTATAGTATCTTTAAATATTTTCCTCCGGAAACGAGCGGAGTGCCTGACCATGCCTAATAATTTATAGGCAACTATTTTAAAAACCGTGCCTTGCTCTATAGTCTCTACATTGTGTAAACTTGTCAGTCTTCATTTTTTATGTAATTACATTCAACCACACCTTGAAAAGTTACTCGTTAGTTGATGCACATTTAATTATTTTTGCAAGATAATAAAACTGTTCATAATTGTACACGCCATGAACGCGTGTCAAGTGCAGTCGACAAGGTGCGATATGAAATATGTAGCACTTGTTAAACTCTTTATACCACCAAGTTTATTACGTAATGTTGAGCTCGATAATTGGAAGTCGTACAATCCCACATATTTACTGTGTAACAAATGCTCTGTTCCAAGCTGAAATCGATTTCATCGTTTGATTATATTTATTGAACCTATACAATGTGCCACGTTAACATGTTCATTAGCGCTTAATGGGTTATGTTGTGCCAGAACGTAACGGGACACGGATTAAACTTACTCGTGCATAAATCATTCGTGCATTGGTGTAGGAAATTATGCGTTACTTTGATGTAACTATACATTATAGTTTATACATTGTAAACACAGGGTTAATATTGTTAACCCCCACAGATATCATGTTGCGTGACCTTTCCATCAATTACACGGCGCGACGGTAAAATTGTACCTGTCAACATAATATAGCTTTAGTACGCGTCTGATGCAAGCTTTTGGGACGAGCCGTGCGTGCCGACAATTTATTATTAAAATTTATAACATTTTCATCGATGCACTTTAAGTGATTATGCGTTTTATTAGTAGTATTAGACGTATGTTCTTGATACCAATTGTGATAGTGACCTCTTTCGCGAGTATTTTAAGTATTTTTAAAGACTGAATTTTAGAGTTTTGCTGATGATCGTAAAATCTGCATCTAATTCTGTTCAAGGGTTTACGTGATACGTGAACAAATAAGCAGACTGTACTGTTTGATTATATGTATGGAATACGAAATAACCGAGATGACGCTAGTGTGAACGTCCTGTCTTTAAACACTACTGAAAATACATCCAATGTGTCATAACGTTGTAATTCAGCTTCAACTTGACGATACCTACGGGCATTTAAAATCCACATTTAATTACATTTTTATGGACATTGCGATGTAACGGTGGGAATATTCCCGTTTTATTTCGTGTTGTTCATGTAAAAAATTCAGTCGTTCAAATAACATGTCCGAGTAATCTTGACCAATGGTTTAGTTAATTTACTTGTCATACTACGCTCAGAACAGTTATTCATAGATCAAATATGATTTGTTTATGTACCTATGTGAACAGCGAGGCATTTCACATTTTACTTTAAAGTCGTGGAAAACGTTTTTGAAGTTAAATTGACCTTACAGCGATGCAATGATAGCTGTGCTACAGGAACCTCGTCTTTGCAACAACAGTTCCATTGTGTTTCCACGTCGTTGATTTGTCTCATCAAATTATTATGTCACACTGTTTTATTGAAGGTTACCTTGTACAGAACTAAAGCAAGAAAACGGATGTTTTATATATTTCCTTCCTATAAAATAAAATACTAAATTCAAATACTTTAGCGTATTTTATAATTAACAGTATTTTGTAACTCGTTTAAAAACCATTAAAGTATCGCCCTAATGGATTCTAATAAAATACATTGTTATCACATTGTCATTGTATTTATTACATTTGATTATACAAAGTGTTAGTAAAATTAGATATACACTTCATTGTTATTGTGATTACTATTTAAATTGTGTATTTGGATGTACTGGATACTGGATAAGTTGTGTTGCCTGAACTACCAAGCAATTAATATATTGATATTGTTATATATTTTCAGTTTGATATCACTCCAGTCTTTGGAACTGAGAGAAAATCTTCTGAAATCACTGCCGGAGTCTTTGAAAAATCTCACCAAACTGCAAAGACTAGATTTGGGTGACAATGAAATTGAGGAATTGGTAAGAATTTATCGTAAACTTACAAGCTTGGTTACAATATTTCATTTTTGAGAAATGAATCAATCAATGGTTTATTTACAGCCTGGGTTTATTGGAGAGCTGCCCGCATTAGAAGAATTATGGTTGGACCACAACAAGCTACAGTATTTGCCGCCAGAAATAGGCAATTTAAAGGCGCTGTCGTGCCTAGACGTTAGTGAAAATAAGCTAGAAAAAATTCCAGAAGAAATCGGTGGTCTCATTTCGCTAACAGACCTGCACCTCTCCCAGAACATGCTAGAGACCGTGCCCGACGGCATCGGAGATTTATCCAAGTTAGCTATACTGAAGTTGGACCAAAATAGATTACATACGTTAAATGAAAATGTAGGAAGGTTAGTACTGCACTGTTTGAGATATATTTTATTTTGTTAGTTTATCTTTGGCTATTTATAACGTCTATACTTTATTTCTCTTACAGGTGTACAAATCTACAAGAGCTTATTTTAACGGAGAATTTTTTAACAGAATTGCCTAAATCAATTGGGAATCTCAATGAGTTGACCGTTTTGAATGTAGACAGAAATTCGTTAGGTGAAATACCGCTAGAGATCGGGAACATGATGTTATTAGGAGTGTTAAGTTTAAGAGACAACAAACTCACAAGGTTACCTAATGAGCTGGGGAATTGTAAATCTTTACACGTCTTGGACGTAAGCGGCAATAGGTAAAGTATTTTATTTCTATATTTTAGTTTTTATTAAAAAAAATAATGATATATGTAGATACCATTTAAAGATATGGAAGGTTAATATGATTTATTCTGCATCCCGACAAATAAGATTCTGTTTTCTATTGAATATTTACGCGTGTGCATTTATAACTACTGATTTTATTGGATCAAGAAGAAAACAGACTAATGATTTTCATTAGATCGTGTTCCGAAGTGCTAAAAATCAATCTTGAAGTATATACAATTGAGAACATGTACAATTTAGAATTCGTTACGACTTTTAAAGAAAATAATTGTATATCAGTTCCCAGTGTTTCAATATAGTAGGTTGTAATCGCGATGTCTTCTTTCTTGTGCCCAAGGGTTGTGTCAATATACAAACACATCGATAATCTCAGTGCAGAAAAGCACCCGTATTGTATATCTGTTTAAATATTGGAATAGGAATAAACATATTTGTTCAAGAGTATTGTTATATTTTATAAATAATACTTTATCTTGCTTCTTACTTATGTTATAAATGAGAAAATGTTTGGGTGTGTGTTAGAAGTACATGTAGAAACTGCCGAATAGATTTGGATGTGTGAGACTTTTATCTCAGAAAAGGTCTTCCACGCGACCGGAGTCACAACTAACACCAGCAGAGTTTTATTTTGAAATACCTTTTGCCTCAGCCCCGCCCACGATTTTAAAAAAGTTTTTAGGGGATAAAAAAATAGCCTGTGCCATAGACTACCAGGAGTAATGTAGTTTCTTATTAGTGAAAAAAAAAAAGTTAAATATTTCTGAGATTAGCGCGTTCAAACTAACAAACTCTTCAGCTTTGTATAGATTAATCAAATTTAACCAAGGCTATTAATTACCTAAATTAACAACATAGTACCTAATAATTCATCAAAACATTTCAGGTTACAGCACTTACCGTACACGTTGGTGAACTTGGAGCTGAAGGCGGTGTGGCTCTCGGAGAACCAAGCGCAGCCGCTCCTCACCTTCCAGACAGACAGGGACGAAACGACCGGCGAGAATGTTCTCACGTGCTTTCTATTACCACAACTTAGCTATACTCAGCAGCCAGGTATGATGTTTGTATTGCAAATGTTTCGGTGCCGCTTTTGGTGTTATGATTCCCTGGTATTTAGTTCACGCGTTTCATGCCTCACGTTTGTAGAGTTAAGCGAAAACATGGAATTATATCCACATGCAACATAACTTAAGTTTTTTACCGTTTTTTTTTTATTGTTTTTTTGTTTATTTGTACTGTCACGTGACGGGTTTTTTTATTGTTTTTAGAACTATTTAAAACTATTTCTGTGTGTGTCTTTGTTACAAAATAGTTTGACTACAGCTGTTCTAAAAGATTCTTATGACATCTACAGAATATATGCAAGGTTTGAGTAATGTGGACTATCATAGTATTTTATAGTTTAGCCACTACAGATAATAACAAATTGTAATTTATTACTATGTTAAAAAGAAGCGGCATGTAAAATATGTTGTAATTTTTTACATAAATGTTATTTGTATCGTAATATGTTTATTAGGACGTGTGCTTTACGATTCATAAATGTCTTCGCCTATGCTTTTTGAGCTTTTATTTAACAGTGCAGTGATCATGCACATACGAGATATTCGGACTATCGTGGTCATTTTAATTATGAGCAATTTTTTCGCGCCAATTAAGCCTATTTACTTTGATTGGCGGATACGCTATTTAGGCGATTGCTACTGATTCGGTGGAGATATTGTAGAGTCGGTGATTTTTTTTAATATAAAACCAGAAGTTACCAAATGAGTACCATTCGTACAAGTTTATTAAGGTAATTAAATGAAAAATAAAATCCACTATGTGATACGGAATTGGATAGTTAAAAAACAATTTTGTAATGAATTAATTAAACAACATTCTTTATCCAAAATTTGCTTTGATGTGTTTGTTACCTATAAACCTGCAAGGCATTACAATGGAGTTATTCTGGGTTCATTTCTGGTTTGTATTTGGATTCTAATATTAGCGCAAGCATGTCTTGTAAACATGAAACTATGAACACATTTCGCCGGTTCTGATGTTAATTTTCGTGTCGATTGAGGCATTATCGTGTTTTTTTAATTTAACTACAGTAACACGAATAGGTAATAATATGATTGAAGGTAATTTAAAAACCCTTGCTTATTTATGCAGTCATGAGACATTGTAAATTATTATACAAAGTCTTCGATGCTTTACTTTCAAGTTTCAAATTAAGGAAATCAGATGTGTACGTAACTTTAAATTGTTATTCCACCTGGCGGGAACACTTGGTCCTAAAATGGCTGGCAATTGGCCAATTTCTTTACATACATTAAATGATGGTTATTTCATATTCGACTTAAAATAGTCCAAAGACCAACGTCTATAATAAGCTGCAGCAATTTACTAAAAAATAACCATCGTAGTAATAAACAGAGCTTGTGCCTTTGTTTTGTTTCGGATATATACAGCAATGTATTACAGTAAGTTCTTGATTTGCTCCAACACAACCGAAAATAAATTCATAAAACATATTAAAAACTTCTATGTCATACAAACAATAAAAAACGACTCGTCGAATTTACATTGCAATCAATTGATACGCGCAATAATAGCAGTGAATGATCGCTGCACTATAAATGTTGTTTTGTTTTTGCTGTGTAAATATACTAAATGCACTTCACATCACAAATAGAGCTGGAACACACATCAGAGGTTGGCAGTGGACCGTGGGTCAGGGAAACATATTTATCACGATCGCGGGAGCTAGATAACATAAGAGGTAAGGTTCACCGCCTTTATATTCTGCACCATAGGTTATGTTTCTATTAGGTTTGAGTCTAATTTCTATTGAATTACGGTTCCTTTCCACTCGACTTATAATTGTAAAACTATTAAATATAGTTTATATTCTCCATATTTCGTATTCTCCTTTGTTTCCACAGTATAATAAACCAAATAAATTCCATTTAAATACTAGACAAATTTATGTTGTTTAATACTCCGTTGTTTTCTCTAAGTTTCCAAAATTAAATCGTACATTTAATTCTCTTTAGAGGAATCGTGTTCAGGTAAAACCTATTTAGTTCGCCAAGGTGTGAGTTTGTGAGTTAAAGCATCTTTAATTATTTCATTCCACTTATCATTCAACGATACAGTATATCTTCAAGGTTAATGTCGAAAGAGTGTCGTTACGAACACTATTTGGCGCTTACTTGCACAATGCATACCAATACACGCTATAAATATTTAATTATATAGTAGTTTTGTAGTTTTCATTTTATTTCTTTAGATTTGCCTATATTTTCTATACCTTAAATAAGATAAAATTATTTCAGTGAGCTCTTTTTAATGTTTTTGCAAATTAATGTGCTGCAGTACCACCAGCACTTTAAATGTTTACACACTTGTGTCGTCTGCTGCGGTTGTTTATTGTGATTGTGCGCAACGGCCCATTCCATAACTTAGGTTACAATGTCAACCCGAGTTTATACAATATCAGTGCGATTAAAGGACGTGTTATAGCCATGCTGAGTCACACCGCGCGTTTTTTCTAATTTGCATATCAAAACAGTTCGTCGCGGTTCATTAGTGTAAAGTCCCGCGGCAATCCGTATGTGCGTCTTATGCTTGCGTGCGAATTTGGATAAGTCATGATTTAGACTTCGCTAGCGCTATCACACGTCATATAACTGCACCAATGTTTTGACACGATATAGTTGTAATCAAGATGACGCTGTTCAGAATGACAGCTTTGGTGTTAAATAGAATTTCAAAATTATTACTCGGGTTACCATTTTAACCTCGGTTGACGCTAATTGTCCTGTGTATAGGGGTTGATTTAAATAATAATGAAGAATTGTTTAATAAAAATGATTTGTTAACGCAGAGCCGAGCATTTCCCGCGACAGAGACTCTGATAACGACGATTGGGAAGAAAAGGAAGCTTCCAGAACACACTCGGTCAAGTTCACAGAGGATGTCTCCGAAGCGAAAGAGGTGAGCCTATGCTGTTGTACATTGTTCAGGGCGTCTAAAAACCGAAACTCCGGTGACGTCAGACCTGTCTCTTTTAGAGATAAGAGAACATTCAAGTCTCTACGATACGATATCTCTATATATTCACACAACACTGGTGTGATGTTTAGGAACTGTGGTAGGAATATAAATTCATGGTTTAGGAGAAATAATTGTTTTAGATGCTCGAGAAATAGGGCCTATTTGGCACTGAGTTCTATTTTGGTCGCTTTGGAGTGAAATCAGTATTAATAACTGATAAATGTTGCGAATATTTTTTGTATTTTTGTATGTTTTTAAACAATTCAAGTATTTTGCGAACAGTATTATGTAAGATTTAAGCTTGTGGTGTTTCATGTATATTTGTGAAATAAATTATTGGATCTGGTTGTATAATTTTTTTTATTTGTTTGATTTATATGTCGGGTTTGTTATTGTGTGGAATTATACTATTTCTAGATTATACAATGTAAAAATTAACTTTGATTACATATATAAAATAAGCCGTCTATGCAGCAACTTCACCAACTAATTTATTTAGGCTACTCGTAAAGCCGTAACCATTATTATGGTTGCTTTTTGTAACAATGAATGGCTCTGTCAAAACTGCTGTATACCTAAAGTCAACAGACCATATTAAATCATGATTTTTAGGGCTATTAATAAAAAACAATAAGTCTGCAGTTTTTGTGTTAGAATTTCTGCAGATCGCCTCTAATCTGATTTTGAAATAATTTGTTGGCACATGCTGCAGTTACAACTAAAACGATTGCGAGTTAATCTACTTACTTTAAAGCTAAACTGAGTTTATTGGAGTCAGTTTTTTTTATTTACTTAGGAAATCCAAAACAAAAGCCATTCTATGTAGAAATTACAGTTTTATTTGTTGACTCCGGTGATTTTGAAAACTATTTTTGTTAGTTTTAGTTCCTTGGTCCCAATGTGAATAAGCGAATATGCTACCACTACTCAAGATTGAGATTCTTGCTATGCATCCTAAATTTCGTTGATGGCAGATCTCTTAGTTTTAAAGTCTCTCGAATAGAATTGATTTCCTAGTGAAGTCAATCTAAAACAGATATATTCGTGCAGATTGTAATGCCCCAGATGTTTTATTTTTTTCATGGTCATGCGAACTCGTTCAGTTATCTGATTATTTGCTAACTAGAAAAGGCTTTAGTTATTACTTAATGTTAGTAAAAAAAATGCCCTAAACAATACTTTTGTTGGGAAAATAAAAAGGCAAATACAAAAAACTTTTACATATGAAACTCATGATGTGTAAAACCAAGGTATGAAGTCATTAGGCATTATTTTATGAGTAGGGGATTAGTGAAGAATTAAATATAATCCAACTTTATTATCCTTTACATGTTCAAAAATTTTAATCTTTATGAGAAGAGTATTATTAGTATATACATACTTTTAAAAGCGAGGGCTCAAGTATGTGCCAGTAAAATTATTTAGCTCATACGTTTATTGCTTCAAAGGAAATGTTCATTATGACTTTTTTTAGGTTGTATTAATGTATGATGAAAGTATATAATAAGTTATTTTATATTACAATTAATAATATTGAAAAAAATATAAATACTTTAACAGCTGTACTATATAGAGAAACTTACTGACAAACAACATCGTCACCAATAGTTTTGTACAGCACTAACAACTTAGAACAACACGGATGCAGGTATGGATAGCGTTTAATGTAAAAATGCTTCCGTAGGCTAAAGTATTGCACAGTTTTTAAGATTAGGACAATCAAATACAACTCGTAAATCATTTTTTTATTTAATATTGCGTACAAAATACCTGTTATCAAACAACAAACAATACGGTATCTTAGGCAGCACTTGTAACAAGCACATCAAAATAACAAAGCTTATATACGTATTGTGTTCCTAGAAAAGTATTTTGGTTTAAAGGTTCCGTCGATTCAGGAGGATAGTGGGGACGTGACACCTTCTGAGTCATTCTTCGCACCACAGACGATGCTAGCGCTGAGGCGACCGATTAATGTAGTTCGCAAGCTAGTCACCACACAGCGGAGGAGTTCCCTGCAGCGACTATCCTCCTCTATAACTAACCTCGCAGAGGTACGCGGCCGAGCGTCTCGAGTAGTGCATTCACATTACCTAAAATATAAATATTTAGTGATTTCTGTGATGATGTCCATCTCCACACTATCAACTCCCTGGACACTTATTTAATGGAGTTGTTTTCGGTCTGTAAAAAATAAAATTTGATTATAATGTCCTGAGCAGTAATTCATCGTTACGACTGATTATGTAACGTATGTAATGATTTTATTAAAATCCTCAATTTCAAGAGTTAATTTCGATGTTTGATGGTTTCCTAGTAGTTCAAGCGTACAGTCCTGAAAAATTAAATAATTAATAAAATCATAATAATTGTGAATGCACTAACACCGAGTCGTGTATGGGCTGCCCGCAAACAAGCCTCTCGCTCTTTCGGTATTTAGATAGCGATTAGTTTGTTGTTTACGCTGAAAGTAGACTAATGCAGTGCTAGATTAGTGTTTTACTTCGATAACGCAATGCCTCTGATATAGTGTATTGTTCAACACATTCCTAAATAGTCAAAAATCATACTTTAGTTGCAACACTAACGTGACGTCCTAGCATCGTGTAACCGATACAGTTTATGCTTACCAAGAAGTTTTATCACTGCAACGTTATCTATAGAAAAAATATATTTACTCAATGGCTTGCGTAATTCATCATCACACCGCACAATATTATGTTTAAGTACTATTTCCTAAAACCACATCTAGAATAAAAGCTAAACATTGTAGAAAACATGTTTAAATTATGTTGTTTATGAATATGTTGTGTACAGCTCACACCCGTATTATTTTACTCATATTTCACGACACAACACCACTGTACTGCACTCGTGGTAGACTAGTTAGATTATGAGCAAGACGTCGTCGACTCGTGATATCATATCCTGTGATTCAGCCCGCCTCGTCTCACATTACACCATTACACATGACAGGTTAAGCGACAGTAATTATTAAATTTGGTGGCGTGACCTTTTCAGATCTTTCACTGCCATCTCTAGTAGTAAAGAATATTTTTTAGATATTGTTTGTGCTGCTGACGTTTATAGTACTGTTAGATTCTAAACATATTAACTATATGCTATTTTATATCTTCATTGTTTATGAAAGTGACCATGATTAGATGATGCAATTTTATAGGCTCATATTTCACTTATATGATCTATTCACTTTTCAGCATTACTTCCATCAATTGCAATTATGTTTCAATACTTTCACTATAAATGCCGTATTTTTTATATTTTTTGTTAAGTGTTGTACTCATGAAATCATCCATACAACGCTTCTTCAGATATGAGCACATCACTTAAACTTCACTTATTAATAGGA
The DNA here is from genome assembly GCF_014839805.1 of Manduca sexta. Taxonomy (NCBI): domain Eukaryota; kingdom Metazoa; phylum Arthropoda; class Insecta; order Lepidoptera; family Sphingidae; genus Manduca; species Manduca sexta. Next base: position 4,231,961 of record NC_051135.1, on the reverse strand, counting down.
TTTTTGTAATATGAGCATGCGCATGATATTTTTATATCTTTTCTTAATCCAAATATTGTCCAATAAAATTAATAATTTAAATAAATATGCAATATTTCAATTAAATTAACTATGATCCAACATTTTCACAAAATCGAATACAAATACTAATGCGTTTTTCTTTTCGTGTAGACACCATTCGTACGACAAAACACGCCGCATCCCAAGGACTTAAAGGCGAAGGCACACAAGCTGTTAGCAGGAAGATCGCCAGAAACTTCGAACACGCAACCCGCAAAGACTGAACCAACAATCACGAATGGACTGCCGATGTCGCCCATCGAACCGATACCTGCACCTGTAGAGACTGTAGAAGTATGTATTTTAGATGTGTATTCTTCACCCACTTTCTGCAGTGTGTTCCGTCCCACAATGTCACAGGGGGCGAGCCTATCGCCATGTCGGGCATAAATTCCAGACCCCAGGCTAATACTGAGTAGAATCCAATATCGTTTTGCATGACCCGGGGATCGAACTCAAGACCTCATCACTGCAGTCATACCGTAATACTAAGCTACTGAGGAGGTCATAGCACATCATATAACGCTCAGTCAATAATAATTAAAAAAACATCACTTTATCGATCGACATTACATCTGACCTACACCATACTTATCAGATCTAGTGTAGCCATTTTGCCGTGTGAAGATAAAAAATACCACGTCAATTAACCTTTTAATTTAACCGTTCACCTTTTAATGATGCGTGCCTTTCGACACAGTCATTGCAGTTAATGAATATGAAGGATACGCTATAGTCTAGAACTCGTTTCAGGTCATGTCATAGTGACCTAGAGAAAGTTTGACGAGTGTGAACAAGTGAAATGTTCAATTTGATATATTATGCGAATTTTAATGATAAACTTTGCCTTACTGGTCTGGTTAGTCTTTTGCGTACATCTCAAATTAGCTTTTATTATGATAGGAATACGCAGTTAAGGATCTATTTCATCATCTATTTATTTTTTATGTGTTTTATGATCAACTAAATCAATTATGTATGTATATATAAAAATGAATTATAATTATCTAAATATAGAATTTATTTTAGCCTGAACCAGAAACGCCAGTACATCACGAATTAGCGAAAGAAGAGGACAGCGACACGCAAACTGCCGCTGATAGAGATTCATCTGACGGAGAAAACGACGACAACGATTCAGACGAAGCTAGAGGTAAGATTACAGTAATTAAACCTTTTAATATTGGTCACATGATTTATTGAATATCACAATATAATTCAAACTATACTAACCTACGCTAATAAGTTGTGATATAGAAGGGTAGAGAAGTTTTAATAGAGTATTATTTAAATTATAATAACTTTTCTTTAACTTTACAAGGTTTAAGGCTAATATGACTGATCAGTTTTCCTTGTTGTTAGTAGTATTCAATGTGGATTTTATATTTCATACAATCAAAAATCAGAAAAATTGAGTTAATAACAAATTTTGTTCTGACTAAATTTTTTTTAATTTGTGACTGCAGGTCAAAATATCTTAATATACCAGTCTTTCCAAAGGTTTTGTGTTTCTTCAGCAATTAAAGTATTTTCAAATACCACTCACTGAGTGATTTTAATTTAAAAAGAAAGTCTGTCATGTTAGCTTGGGAAATTACAGAACATAACATTTCGCTTTTATTACATCTGAATATCTTAAGATAATCATATTTCGGGATATCTTATCTCTGACACTTGTTAGAAAAATATACGTTTTAATCAGCCATCTTGTTTCTTTTACATACAATTAGAATATGATGTATTACATACAATATTTGTCATTGTTATACTTTGCTAATGCACCATTCAAAGTAACAAGGACAATATTTTAACATAATTTGTATATTAATGTAATAAGTGTTAGAGATACATGGTGAATATTTGTATCATAGATTACTTTCAATAATATTTGCATATTTTTGAAGATACATGCGGATACATATTAGTAGTATGTATGTAACAGATTGTTGCTTAATTTTAGTAATGTATTTTTTTACAATTGTCTTTTTTAACAAATTTCTAATGTGGTGCTTCTTGGAAGTAATCTGTGACTTTGGATAAATTGACGAAATTATTCGTTTATGTATGTAGGCTGTAATGATATTCATACAAATTTACAACTAATATTGCCAGACCGGTAATAATACTGACGTGGCAAAAATCGGGTTCGGGATGAAATAAAAACAATATCCCCTCAGCCTGCCATCAGTTGCGAACCATACAGCACTTCTCGCTGTGAGAATTGTAAGAAACCATATAAAAGTGGAAACATACTAAAACGAATGATTTGGTAAATTGTCGTGTATACGCATATAACGGTGGCGTGCGTGTGCGTGTGCGTGTGGTCGCGGGTAGCGGGCGGGCGCGCGGCGCGTGGCGTGGCGTAGCGAAGCGTGGCGGAGCGCGGCGCCGCGCCAACCGGCCGGCTGCACCGCCGCGACACGCCGCACCACCTCAAGAACAAGCGCGTCAACCAGATCGACGCGGGGCGCGCGCGCGATCTCATTGCGCAGGTGCGCGACACCTATACGAGCTCATATGCCGCCGACCGCGTTCATACATTCTATAACAGCAATCTTCATTCATCTTCGAGGGTAGTTTTGCACTCAACTGAACTGGGGTCAATCACAGTCTTTCGGTGAAAGTTGTGGTTTCGCGAATGATTAAATTCCTATATTAAATTCTAAGAAAAAATACCATAAAACATCTCTTAATCAGGACGCTTTGATTTAATTAATTGCATTAAAGATAGGATTGACATTGTATACCTCTTTATATACCGAAGACTTAAAAAAAACTTGGAAGAATATATTCAGTCCATCCTTGTCCAAAATCTACCAATTTAGTAGAAAATTTAAATAAAAAAAGCGTAGCTCTTTTGCGTGTTGTATAATTGATCAAAAATTTAGTTTTTATTTAAGAATGTAGCCAAAACACAATAATACTATTAAATTTAGGAGAAGTCTCATGCAAATTGCTGGAGACGTAAAACCGTATACTGTCAGACTAATAAATCATCTTAATGATTCAAAAATGGTTTTAAACCATAACCATCTATTAAGAAATTGTAACGTTAGTCAATGTAAAGCGATATAAGGCCACGAAGGCTTTTAAAATGAGATCATCTACAAAATAAAACTATTACCCTAAGACTTAGTATTGTGATCTATTTGATCCTGGTTTTCGGGAAGATTGCTGGTTATAAAACAAATGATCTGGGTTTTTATTCTATGTTCATAACATTTCGGATTATTAACAACACTAACACTCTATGTATATACAAGTATGTATGGTAGTACTTACGCTTGATGTACTTTTTATATTACTAATGATTTGGATACTAAATATTTCGTTGCTCTGTTTATTAATGTTTCATATTTTAATGTTTTGTAAATAATACATTGTTTATTTTTGCAATTTAGCAATTATTGTTTGTGTGCAGTGGTCTACGTGATTTGCATGTTTGTAACGACCGTAGCGTGACAGCGGGAAATATTTTGCAATAAGTTTGAATGCAAATATTTTAGTATTTGTATTTCAAAGGAATAATCAAATACTATTTTTAAATGCAGATATAAAAATAATTTATTTGTGACTCTTCTTTTGACGCATGCAGTGCTGAAGGCTCGGGTTCGATCCCCTGGTCGGGAAAAAGGATATTGCATTTTTCTACTCAGTACTAGCCCGGAGTCTTACAATTTCTATATGGCAAAAAGTGGATACACCAATTGCGCTTCTGCCTATCTCTTCGAGATAATAGGCTTCAATGTGTGTGTTACTTTATGTTATTTTTTTACTCGCCACGATTATTCTTGGGTCTGTTAAGTTCCTGGGTTCGATTCTTAGGCCGGACAACACTTTCAATAATTATTCTGTAACTATTTAGTTTGGACGGGTGGTTAGTCGTAAAGAGGAGTCACACCTTTCTGCAAAACGTTTTGGAGGTTAATTTATTAAAATAATTATTTAGAATTTTGTAAAACATCTTAACAAAAAACATATTTAACTGGTTCAAGATATTTGATAAAATCTTTAATCATTTCTATAATAACAATTTTATATTAGTATATTTGAATTAAACATAAGTCAATACTTTCTCCTTGGTAGTCTATAGCTCGTTGTCATTATTGGCATCGTCTTGGAATTATGTTTCCGGAATTACTCTACAATACTGACGAACGGAATCAATCATGTTTTATCTCGTATGGACAGTTTGCAATGATAAGTAGCTATGCAAAATGCTTGTCAATTGTTCGTGCATGTAAACATTATCATATATACATACATAATATGTTTGTCATGTGTGTATTATGTAAGTGGCTATTATTAAAATACAGAGTTGTAATCTCGTCATTGTAGATAAAGAATGCATTTGAGTCGTATAGGCTACCCAGGGTCTCTTGGACTGATGGCTTACTCTCCGCTTTTTAAACCGGTATTAGTTCTTGGATTTCCCTATAAAAAACAGGATGTGTGAAATTCTTGCACTCTCATAGACGCTAAACCCTCGAAGTGTAAATGTAATAACACTATTACAATATTTAATTATTTTAAAACAAGATTCACGTCGATTTGGTCTGTAGTTACAACCAGATTCAAAATAAAACTTTACTTCTCGTCTTTTCGAAAGTTGTAGAGCCACCTTGCAGATATATTTGTCTGCAGCTTTGATAAGCCTGGCATGATTGGGGCAATACCACTATCTCGCAGGAAACTTCGTGAATTAACAACTTGATGTTACGTTTTGCACGGTGGTGAGAGGCCCAAAGGCGTCTTTGCCTTTCTTAATCTCTATTGCCTTTAAGACCGGTAGCACGTGATTTTTTAGTAATGTGAATGTTATATTTATTTGGCGTAAATTTAGGATTTGTATTTTAATTGAAATTATTGGAATATAACAAATTAACTGTGTCAATATTCATTATTGTACAACATAATTGGATTAGTTTTTAATTGGATACTATGTTAATATTAATGTGTACTCGTATGTATACAAGTTCCCATGCGTGGTTTTTGTAGCTTGTAGTATTGTTGATCGTATAAATTAATTATGATAAAACCATTTACGCCGCATAATTGTTGAATAAAAGAACATTAATTGTGTATACTGCATAATACATATACATGACAACAATACTGAAGAGTAAAGCTGGCGAACCGACCGCAACTAAACTTCTTGTTCGTTGAAAAATACGCAAAACAATAGAGTCGTGAGATCTGTTTCGCATCACAGCATAGACCGCGTTCCCATTATCATGTAGCGATGCTCAGACACCAAGTGTTTACACTTGGAAGGAAACACAATATAATACGTCTCCTCGTGTAGAAAACGTCGCGGTACCCAACGTTGAGACAAATGAAGTTGCAAGTCGTGTCTTAAGTAATAAATCCGTCGTGGCGTCGGTACATTTCTAAAGCACGACCCAAGCGTGGGTAATTGTTGGCATACCGCGGCTGTTCCGGGCTGGTGCGCGCGGGCCCTCGAAGCACGACGCTGTCGGTAGACCCTGCGCGAGGCTCGCAGAAATGACTGCCTTCCACCGCTCCGCTCGTAACAATGCCTCACGTACCGCGATTAATCGATAAGTGAAGTGCCGCTTTCTTAGTGCAAGTGTTGTGTTAAATAAATCACCAACAAACACCGGCCGTTTCCGAAGTGTTCGTTACGTACGCTTATTAAAATGAGGTGCTTGAAAGCGGCAGGAGGATGGCTCGCCCGGGTGAGATGCGTGTGCGAGATACAGAGACATTCAGCGCAAGATTTCAATTTAGATCCGACTGTATTTTGTTTTGCTTGCCTCGCTTGCGCATTTTTTAAATCACAATTATCACATATCACTGGCATGTAGCGTGTTGTGACGTTTCCTTCCTTACTAGTTTTATTTGTGTGGTGCAATATACCGGTATTTGCGTTTTGCTCCCAGTTTACTTTCATATGCTTTAGACTAATTTCTCGTTTGTCTTGTAGAAATTTTAAAGTGTTATGTTAAGAGATTTTAATGCGTGTATCTTTCACAGGCCATCAAAAAACGAGAATTACAGGAAGACCGCAAGACCGACGATGATGAAACCGCCGAAGATATCCCTGACGGTAAGTTTCACATTTACTTATGTCCATAACATGCAAACACTTTAAGAATTTCTATTTTATGAAGGTACTATGACGATGCGATAGATCCCAGCACTGATATCTGAACAAAGAATCGAGCGGTATTGTGGTTTACGAATGTGATATTTATTTATGATGTATGTGTTTCCTAAAACCGTAGTTGTATTATACAAACAGATTCGTATATTTATTATACATGTAATGATTGGACAATTAATTTTATCAATGGTTGTTCCATTACATTAATGTCTAATAAGTTCGAGACTGATCAATGAATGATATCATATGAACGTGAAGTTAGCGGCAATCTTTAACGCAAAATACATGCAATTATTTCCAAATGTTTGTGATCAAATTCATAAGTATT